>NW_025746691.1:0-92941 GCF_021184085.1 Oncorhynchus gorbuscha
AATATTACCGAAGGTGACTCCCCTTCTTGTTCGGGTGGCGCTCGGCGGTCGTCGTCGCCGGTCTACTAGCTATCGCCGATCCGTTGTTCTGTGTTCGTTTAGTTTTGTCTAATTGGTAGCACCTGTTTCTAGTTTGGTTGTTAGGATAGGGTATATATAGTCTGTTTAGCCCGCTTCTGTTTCGTGCGGGCTTGTTCGTCTGTTTTGTTGGTTGAGTGTACTTTGTTGTATTTTGGGTTACACGCTGTCCGGTTATATTTCTGTTCATTTGTGTTTTCACTCTGTACATGTTGTGTTTCGGGACATTAAAGCGTGTTGTTTTTCCCATATCTTTGCTCTCTGCGCCTGACTCCACACCTCTTCACTCATAATTGTGACAGAAGCCCGCACCACGATATGGAGTCAGCAGGAGCAGCGACCACTCCTCTTCCCACTATGGAGGAGAGAGTCCAACATCACACATCCATCCTCCATCGCCTAGGATCAGCGATGGAACGGATGATGGAGAGGATGGATCGTTGGGAGAGGAATGGTTTCCCTACTACTCCACCGACCCTCCCACCAGCAACTCTACCATCTGCCCCATCTGGATCCGGTTCCAGCGCTCTGCTCATGACGCCTCCGAGGAAATACGATGGAACAGCGACAGGGTGCCAGGGATTCCTGCTGCAATTAGACCTCTACCTGTCCACCGTTCGACCGGCCCCCTCAGAGGAGGAGAGAGTAGGGGTCCTCATCACCTGCCTGTCTGGTAGAGCCCTGGAGTGGGCTAATGCGGTCTGGAACGGGCCCGTCTCGGCAAGAGACAACTACTCAGAGTTCATCCGCCGTTTCAGGGCCGTGTTCGATCACCCTCCAGAGGGTCGTGCGGCAGGTGAGAGATTGTTCCATCTGAGACAGGGGAAGAGGAGCGCGCAGGACTTCGCGCTGGAGTTCCGGACCTTGGCTGCGGGAGCAGGGTGGAACGACAGGGCCCTGATAGACCATTACAGGTGTAGCCTGAGAGAGGATGTCCGTAGGGAGCTGGCCTGTCGGGATACTACACTTGGCCTGGATGGACTGATAGACCTGTCGATCCGGTTGGACCATCTGCTAGCTGCTCGTGGACGTTCTGAAAGGGTCTTGTCAGTTCTACCTCCTGATCCTCCTGCCCCTATTCCGATGGAGTTAGGAGGTACCGCATCAAGGGAGATCGGAGGAGGAAGCTCCTCCTGTACCAGTTGTGGCCGGAGAGGGCACACGTCTGGTCGGTGCTGGAGGAATTCATCTGGGAATCATGAGGGCAGGCAGAATACTCATCAGTCACCCCAGGTGAGTAAGCACCACACTCTCCCAGAGTTTCCTGTTGGTCACATGTTTCTATTAATTTATTTCCTGAATTATTCTCCTTCTCTCCAGCATAAGGCACTGGTAGATTCAGGCGCAGCTGGAAACTTTATAGATCGCGGACTCGCTCAGAGGTTGAGGATTCCGTTAGTTAAAGTAAACCCCCCTTTTCCCGTGCACTCTTTAGATAGTCGACCATTAGCGTCAGGGCTGGTGAAGAAATCCACAATTTCGTTGGAGATGATTACGCAGGGGAATCACAAGGAGCGAATTAGTTTGTTCCTTATCGATTCACCTGCGTTTCCAGTTGTTCTGGGGATTCCCTGGCTAGCTATTCATAATCCTAAGATTTCGTGGAAACAGGGAACTCTACAGGGGTGGTCTGATGAGTGTTCAGGCAGGTGTGTAGGGGTTTCCATCGGTGCTACAACGGTGGAGAGTCCAGACCAGGTTTCCACCGTGCGCATTCCAGCTGAGTATGATGATTTGGCTATCGTTTTCAGTAAAAAGAAAGCGACCCAATTACCACCCCATAGGCAGGGGGATTGCGTGATAAATCTCCAGGTTAACGCTGCACTTCCCAGGAGTCATGTGTATCCTTTGTCTCAGGAGGAGAAGGTGGCTATGGAAAATTATATCACCGATGCTCTGGGACAGGGGTACATTCGGCCCTCCATGTCACCTGTCTCTTCAAGTTTCTTTTTTGTGAAGAAAAAAGATGGTGGTTTGCGTCCGTGTATTGATTATAGAGGTCTAAATTCCATCACAGTGGGTTTTAGTTACCCACTACCTCTCATTGCTACGGTAGTGGGATCATTTCACGGAGCGCAGTTCTTCACTAAACTGGATCTCAGGAGTGCTTATAATTTGGTGCGTATTCGGAAGGGAGATGAGTGGAAAACTGCATTTAGCACTACGTCGGGCCATTATGAGTATCGCCTCATGCCATACGGTTTAAAGAATCCTCCAGCTATATTTCAATCCTTCGTGGATGAAATACTCAGAGACCTGCACGGACAGGGTGTAGTGGTTTATATTGACGATATTTTGATCTACTCCGCTACGCACACTGCGCATGTATCTCTTGTGCGTAAAGTTCTTAGACGACTACTGGAGCATGACCTGTATGTGAAGGCGGAGAAATGTGAGTTTTTCAAACAATCAGTTTCCTTCCTGGGTTATCGTATTTCTAGCTCTGGTTTGGTAATGGAGGGTGATCACGTTAAGGCCGTGCGTAATTGGCCGACTCCGACCACGGTAAAGGAGGTGCAGCGGTTCTTGGGATCTGCCAATTACTACCGGAGGTTTATCCGGGGTTTTGGTCAGATAGCTGCCCCTATTACCTCACTGCTGAAGGGGGGACCGGTGCATTTACAGTGGTCAGCAGAGGCGAACGGAGCTTTTCATAAGTTGAAGGCGATGTTTACTAAGGCGCCGGTGTTGGCACATCCGGACCCTTCTTTGGCGTTTATAGTAGAGGTGGACGCATCCGAGGCTGGGGTTGGAGCGGTGCTCTCACAGCGTTCGGGTGTGCCACCGAAGCTCCGCCCCTGTGCCTTTTTTTCTAAGAAACTCGGGCCAGCGGAGCGGAATTATGATGTGGGGGATAGGGAGTTGTTGGCTATGGTTAAGGCCCTGAAGGTGTGGAGACACTGGCTTGAGGGGGCTAAGCACCCTTTCCTTATCTGGACTGACCATCGTAACCTGGAGTATATCCGATCAGCTAGGAGAATGAATCCTCGTCAGGCAAGGTGGGCCATGTTTTTCACCAGATTTCATTTCACTGTCTCATATAGACCAGGTTCCCTCAACACTAAGGCTGACGCGCTGTCAAGACTCTATGACACTGAGGACAGGTCCATCGATCCTACTCCCATCATTCCGGCAGCTAAGCTGGTGGCACCGGTAGTATGGGATGTGGACGCGGACATCGAGCGGGCACTAAGGGGGGAACCTACGCCTCCACAGTGTCCGGAGGGTCGTAGGTACGTGCCGCTGGCTGTTCGTGATCAATTGATTCGATGGGCTCATTGTCTACCCTCGTCGGGTCACCCAGGTGTTTATAGGACCGGGAGAGGTCTTGAGAGGAAGTACTGGTGGCCCACTTTGAGGAGGGATGTGCGATTCTATGTTTCCTCCTGTTCGGTGTGCGCCCAGAGTAAGGCTCCTAGACACCTGCCAAGAGGTAAATTACAACCTCTTCCCGTTCCACAACGGCCGTGGACCCATCTTTCGGTGGATTTTCTTACTGACCTTCCCCCCTCTCAGGGTAACACTACTATCCTGGTCGTTGTGGATCGGTTCTCTAAGTCCTGCCGTCTTATCCCATTGCCCGGTCTCCCTACGGCCCTACAGACTGCAGACTCTTTTCACCCATGTCGTCCGGCACTACGGGGTGCCCGAGGATATAGTTTCTGATCGGGGCCCCCAATTTATCTCCCGTGTTTGGAGAGCATTTATGGAACATCTGGGGGTCTCGGTCAGCCTTACCTTAGGGTATCACCCGGAGAGTAATGGTCAGGTGGAGAGAGTTAACCAGGAGGTGGGTAGGTTTCTGCGGTCGTATTGCCGGGACCGGCCAGGCGAGTGGGCGAGATATATATTCCTTGGGCAGAAATAGTCCAGAATTCACTAAGCCATTCTTCTACCAACATGTCACCATTTGAGTGCGTGTTTGGGTACCAGCCGGTCTTGGCAGAGCCAGACTGAGGCTCCTGCGGTGGAGGAGTGGGTACAGTGCTCTAAGGAGACATGGAGGGCAGTCCAGGAGTCGTTACGCCAAGCTAGTATAAGGCAGAAGAAGAGCGCTGACCATCACCGCAGTGAGGCCCCCGTGTTTGCACCTGGGGACAGGGTCTGGCTCTCGACCCGTAACCTGCCTCTCCACTTGCCCTGCCGGAAGCTGGGTCCACAGTGTATAGGGCCATTTAAAGTCCTGAGGAGAATAAATGAGGTTTGTTATCGATTATCACTTCCTTCGTATTATCGTATTAACCCCTCATTTCATGTGTCTCTTCTCAGGCCGGTGGTAGCTGGTCCCATGCAGGAGAATGAGGTACCGGAGGTTCCTCCACCCCCTCTGGACATCGAGGGGTCCCCGGCGTACAAGATACGAGCTATTCTGGACTCGAGACGCCGGGTGAGAGGCTTGCAGTACCTCGTCGACTGGGAGGGGTACGGTCCGGAGGAGAGGTGCTGGGTTCCGGCGAGGGATATTCTAGACCCATCCATGTTGAGTGAATTTCATCGCCTCCGCCCGGATCGCCCAGCGCCACGGCCTCCGGGTCGTCCCCGAGGCCGACGTCGGCGCGCTGCGGGAGCTGCGCGCCAGGAGGGGGGTACTGTCACGAATATTACCGAAGGTGACTCCCCTTCTTGTTCGGGTGGCGCTCGGCGGTCGTCGTCGCCGGTCTACTAGCTATCGCCAATCCGTTGTTCTGTGTTCGTTTAGTTTTGTCTAATTGGTAGCACCTGTTTCTAGTTTGGTTGTTAGGATAGGGTATATATAGTCTGTTTAGCCCGCTTCTGTTTCGTGCGGGCTTGTTCGTCTGTTCGTCTGTTTTGTTGGTTGAGTGTATTTTGTTGTATTTTGGGTTACACGCTGTCCGGTTATATTTCTGTTCATTTGTGTTTACACTTTGTACAAGTTGTGTTTCGGGACATTAAAGCGTGTTGTTTTTCCCATATCTTTGCTCTCTGCGCCTGACTCCAGACCTCTTCACTCATAATTGTGACATTTCACAGATGTGTGATTGACTTGGAGTTACATTGTGTTGTTTAAGTGTTCCCTTTATTTTTTTGAGCAGTGCACTTTTAGAATACGAAATTAATTCATTGCCGCTGCATCTATACAGAAAATATGAAATAACACTTTCAAATATTATATTGCTTTTTGTATACATACACATGTATGATATTGTTTCTAAATTGAAAATGTAAATGTGCACGTGCTACCAGCTGCATGGAGCAACCTGATGAAGGTAGAGTGATACCGAAACATTGGACACTATGATCACTTGGCTACATAGCTGATGCCTGCTGTACTGTCCATTAATCTCGGTACTCCATTCTGTTAATGTATTTTTATCTGTCGGCCCCAGCTGCGAACTCAGGCTCTGTGTGTTGTTAATCCGACCCTCTCTGCCTAGTCATCACTATTTTACCTGCTGTTGTTGTGTTCGCTGATTAGCTGTTGTTGTCTCACCTGTTGTTTTAGCTAGTTCTCCCAATCAACACCAGCGATTACTTTATGCCTCGCTGTATGTTTCTCTCAAATGTCAATATGCCTTGTATACTGTTGTTCAGGTTAGTTATCATTGTTTTAGTTTACAATGGAGCCCCTAGTTCCACTCTTCATATCTCTGATACCTCCTTTGTCCCACCTCCCACACATGCGGTGACTTCACCCATTACAACCAGCATGTCCAGAGATACAACCTCTCTTATCATCACCCAGTGCCTGGGCTTACCTCCACTGTACCCGCACCCCACCATACCCCTGTCTGTGCATTGTCTGTGCAAAGGCCTTGGTTTCATGCACGTCAACATTAGAAGCCAACTATAACATTTTCCGTCAAGATAGAACTGCCAAAGCGGGAGGATTTGCAGTCTACTGCAGAGATAGCCTGCAAAGTAATGTCATACTTTTCAGGTCCATACCCAAACAGTTCGAACTTCTAATTAAAAAAATTAATCTCTCCAGAATTTCGCAACAAAGCCTCCTTCACTCACGCCACCAAACTTACCCTAGTAAAATGGACTATCCTACCGATCCTCGACTTCGGAGATGTCATCTACAAAATAGCTTCCAATACTCTATTCAGCAAACTGGATGCAGTTTATCACAGTGCTATCCATTTTGGTACTAAAGCACCTTATACCACCCACCACTGCAACCTGTATGCTCTAGTCGGCTGGGCCTTGCTACATATTCGTCGCCAGATCCACTGGCTCCAGGTCATCTACAAGTCCATGCTAGGTAAAGCTCCGCCTTATCTCAGTTCACTGGTCACGATGGCAACACCCACCCGTAGCACACGCTCCAGCAGGTGTATATCACTGATCATCCCTAAAGCCAACACCTCATTTGGCTGCCTTTCCTTCCAGTTCTCTGCTGCCTGTGACTGGAACGAATTGCAAAAATCGCTGAAGTTGGAGACTTTTATCTCCCTCACCAACTTTAAACATCTGCTTTCTGTGCAGCTAACCGATCGCTGCAGCTGTACATAGTACATCGGTAAATAGCCCACCCAATTTACCTACCTCATCCCCATACTGTTTTTATTTATTTACTTTTCTGCTCTTTTGCACACCAGTATCTCCACCTGCACATGACCATCTGATAATTTATCATTCCAGTGTTAATCTGCTAAATTTTAATTATTCGCCTACCTCCTCATACCTTTTGCACACAATTTATATAGACTCTTTCTTTTTTTCTACTGTGTTATTGACTTATTTACTCCATGTGTAACTCTGTGTTGTTGTCTGTTCACACTGCTATGCTTAATCTTAGCCAGGTCGCAGTTGTAAATGAGAACTTGTTCTCAACTAGCCTACCTGGTTAAATAAAGGTGAAATAAAATAAATTAAAATTATAACTGTAAAATACATTTGTATATTGTATATGCAGATTTTCTAAAGGTCTCTCCTATTGCTGTGAAAGTCTCGCAGAGCTTCCTGAAAACATTTGGAACTCCCTTTGCATCTCGTATGAATCTTGTCAGACTATGACACGCAGAAAGTGTTTTTTGTTTAAAATCTATGAATTAATTTAGATTACTGACTATAAATCAATCTCTGAATGTGCTAGAGAAATGACACCACTCTTTCTCGCTGCGTTACGATGTAAGGATCCCAGGCATATAGTTATTAGTGGCTGGGATGTAGAGTTCAGCCAGGAGTTGATGGACAGTCAGAAGAGTGAATGAAATAGTAGGAGGGACATTAGTCGAGAAAACATTTTCCTCTAAAAAAACACCAGGTCCTGGAGTGTCTCAACAAAATTAATCAAAGAAATGTAGGCTGAGTTCAAATATCAATGCGCCACTTGCATGATTTGTCTATGGGAAAGCAAATGACATGGGGCTGAGATTGCAATTCCTACAGCTTCCACACGATGTCGCCAGTCTTGTCAATTGCCTGGGCTTTGTTTCTTGGTCAAATGAGTAAGAGAGAGCCCATTCCTTCCGGTCTACGACAGGATGTTTTGGAGGAGAAATTTCCAACCATGATTTGAAGACGTGGAGCTATTGAATACACATCGCCCCGTGATCAATTTGATAGATTATTAACGTTTACTAATACCTAACGTTGGAATACAAAAGTATTTCGAAGTGTTTTGTGAAACTTTATCGTCGACTTTTTAAGTAAAAAAAAATGACGTTGCGTTTTAAAACGGTGTTTTTTCCTGGATCACACACTTTTCATAGATCGATATTTAGGGTAGATATGGACCGATTTAGACCCAATAGTGATGTTTATGGGACATCTAGGAGTGCCAACAAAGAAGCTCGTCAAAGGTAATGAATGTTTTATATTTTATTTCTGCGTTTTGTGTAGTGCCGGCTATGCTAATTATTTTGTTTACGTCCCCTGCGGGTCTTTTGGGGTGTTGCATGCTATCAGATAATAGCTTCTCATGCTTTCGCCGAAAGCATTTTAAAAATCTGACTTGTTGGCTGGATTCACAACGAGTGTAGCTTTAATTCAGTACCCTGCACGTTTGAGTTTTAACGAGTGCTATTAGCATTTAGCGTAGCGCATTTGCATTTCCAGATGGCTAGATGGCATGCCTGCGTGTCGGGTGGGCTTAAGAGGTTAACAGAATATTCATCTTAGGGCTGCAATCCCCGTTAATGGGATGATATGACAACAGCCAGTGAAAGTGCAGGGCACCGAAATCTCATAATTAAAATTCCTCAAACATACATTGGGGAGCACAACAATTTGACATACTGCCAATTTTGCAGGTTTTCCCTACTTACAAAGCATGTAGAGGTCTGTAATGTTTATCATAGGTATACTTCAACTGTGAGAGACGGAATCCTGAAAATCACATTGTATGATTTTTAAGTAATTCACTTGCATTTTAATGCATGACATAAGTATTTGATCACATACCAACCATTACGAATTCCATCTCTCACAGACCTGTTAGTTTTTCTTTAAGAAGCCCTCCTGTTCTCCACTCATTACCTGTATTAACTGCACCTGTTTGAAATCGTTACCTGTATAAAAGACTCCAACCTCTCCACAATGGCCAAGACCAGAGAGGGTGTAAGGACATAAAATTGTAGACCTGTACATTGCTGGGATGGGCTACAGGACAATAGGCAAGCAGCTTTGTGAGAAGGCAACAACTGTTGGCGCAAATATTAGAAAATGGAAGAAGTTCAAGATGATGGTCAATCACCCTCGGTCTGGGGCTCCATGCAAGATCTCACCTAATGGGGCATCAATGATCAGGAGGAAGGTGAGGGATCAGCCCAGAACTACACGGCAGGACCTGGTCAATGCCCTGAAGAGAGCTGGGACCACAGTCTCAAAGAAAATCATTAGTAACACACTACGCCGTCATGGATTAATATCCTGCAGCACACACAAGGTCCCCCTGCTCAAGCAAGCGCATGTCCAGGCCCATCTGAAGTTTGCCAATAACCATCTGGATGATCCAGAGGAGGAATGGGAGAAGGTCATGTGGTCTGATGAGACAATAATAGAGCCTTTAGGTCACTCACTGTATTTGGAGGAAGAAGAAGGATGAGTACAACCCCAAGAACACCATCCCAACCGTGAAGCATGGAGGTGGAAACATCATTCTTTGGGGATGCTTTTCTGCAAAGGGGACAGGACGACTGCACCGTATTGAGGGGAGGATGGATGGGGCCATGTATCGCGAGATCTTGGCCAACTACCTCCTTCCCTCAGTAAGAGCATTGAAGATGGGTCATGGCTGAGTCTTCCAGCATGACCAAGACCGGAAACACACAGCCAGGGCAACTAAGGAGTGGCTCCGTAAGAAGCATCTCAAGGTCCTGGAGTGGCCTAGCCAGTCTCCAGAACTGAACCCAATAGAAAATATTTGGAGGGAGCTGAAAGTCCGTATTGCCCAGCGACAGACCCAAAACCGAAGGATCTGGAGGTCTGTATGGAGAAGTGGGCCAAAATTCCTGCTACAGTGTGTGCAAACCTGGTCAAGAACTACAGGAAATGTATGATCTCTGTAATTGCAAACAAAGGTTTCTGTACCAAATATTAAGTTCTGCTTTTCTGATGTATCAAATACTTATGTCATGCAATAAAATGCAAATGATTTTACTTAAAAATCATACAATGTGATTTTCTGGATTTTTGTTTAAGATTCCGTCTCTCACAGTTGAAATGTACCTATGATACAAATTACGGACCTCTACCATGCTTTGTAAGTAGGAGAACTTGCAAAATTGGCAGTGTATCAAATACTTGTTCTCCCCACTGTACATGTATTTAATACCATTTTAAAGGCCATCTTGTTATTAATCCCACCACACTTTCCAATTTCAAAAGGGTTTACAGCGAAAGCACCACAAACGATTATGTTAGGTTACCACCAAGCCTAAGAAAAACTAATTTTTCAGCCAAAGAGAGGAGTCACAAAAAGCACAAATAGAGATAAAATGAATTACTAACCTCTGATGATCTTCATCAGGTGACACTCATAGGACTTCATGTTACACAATACATGTATGTTTTGTTTGATAAAGTTCATATTTCTATTAAAATAATCTGAGTTTACATTGGTGCGTTACGTTCACTAGTTCCAAAAGCATCCAGTGATTTTGCATAGCCACATCGATTCAACAGAAATAGTCATCATAAATGTAGATGATAATACAAGTTATACACATGGAATTATAGATATATAGAATTAATATATACCTCTCCTTAATGCAACCGCTGTGTCAGATTTCAAAAAAATTTACGGAAAAAGCTAACCATGCAATAATCTGAGACTGCGCTCAGAAAAATAATCAAATTAGCCGCCATGTTGTAGTTAACAGAAACCAGAAATCACATTATAAATATTCCCTTACCTTTGATAATTTTCATCAGAATGCACTTCCAGGAATCGCAGTTCCACAATAAATGTTTTTTTTGTTCGATAATGAGGTAATGGTTACCTAATTTAATCACGTAATTAGAAACACAGTCAATTATTCGATAAACCCCAGTCGCCACATTAATAACAATATAATGTCACGACATTAACTATGCCACTTTGTTTACATACTCATCTCATATGTATATACTGCACTCAATACCATCTACTGTATTTTGCCTATGCTGCTCTGTACCATCATTCATTCATATATCTTTATGTACATATTCTTTATCCCCTTACACTTGTGTCTATAAGGTAGTAGTTTTGGAATTGTTAGCTAGATTACTTGTTGGTTATTACTGCATTGTCGGAACTAGAAGCACAAGCATTTCGCTACATTCGCATTAACATCTGCTAACCATGTGTATGTGACAAATAAAATGTGATTTGATTTGATTTGATTTACATAGGATAATTTTTGTCGTAAAGTCAGTCTTGTCTTATACAAAGATTGAAAACAGAGTGCATCAGAACTAGTAAATTAAGATTGGGTTTTGATTACAATATTGCAAACATTTCATGTCCCCTTTTGCCAAGCTCCACCTGCAAATCGCCCACTTCGCCTCCCCTCATTGAATGGGGCTCCGCTGTTTCCTGATCCCGTAATGTGTTCAAAAGATCATGGCCATTTGAAACTGAAATGCCCTACACTGTCAAGGCTCAGGAGAAGACCCAGATGCAGACAGTTTCGAAGTAACAAAAGTTTATTACAAAAACAGGGGGTCAGGCAAACGACAGGTCAAGGGGAGGTAGAGGTCAGTAATCCAGAGCAGAGTCCGAAAGGTACAGAACAGCCGGCAGGCTCAGGGTCAGGAAGGCAGAATGGTCAAAACTGGGAAAACAACTAGAAAACAGGGACTATAGAAAGACAGGTGCACAGGAAAAACGCTGGTAGGCTTGATGAAACAGCGAACTGGCAACAGAAAAACAGAGAACACCAGTATAAATACACAGGGGATAATGGGGGAGGGGGGGGGGTAGACACAAGTACAGGTGAAACAGATCAATGTGTTACATATATGGATTGACGATGAGTGTGTGACATATACGGATTAACGATGCCTCCGGCTCCGGTTCAACATTGCATGCTTCCAGCAGGATGCACAGCCAACTACGGCTTGCATGCCCTGTCGAAGGACCCTAGTACCCTACCATGCGGAATAGGTGGTTTTAGTTTGCTAGTCCCCAATGGTGGTGAGTATACCAGAAGCTAGACCATAGACTGTGGGTTATGTATCTGGTTATCTATATTTTGATAATCATTATCACTATCATCGCTAGCGTAGCTGACATTAGCTAGCTAGCTACCTACCCAGCTAGCTGGCTAACGTTAGCCTACGTCAATAGAACTCCGATTTGGCTTGGAAACACTAACATTTTAAAAGAAGGCCAATAATTTGTAGGACAACATTTTGTCATGATTGTGATGTCGCCAGATTGACTTTAAATGCAGTATAATTTTAGCCAGCGAACTAAGATTGAGAGGCCACCACATTTTAGCTAGCTAACACTAGCATTGCTATCTATTTTTGACTAACTTTGCTGTCTCTCTAAAGTAATCTCGACAAGATCATAATATGGCAAAGTTGTTTCCTACTAAGTCTTTGCGTACTTTAGCAATGAGGTTTATTCTCACAGGTGGCCTCAAAAAAATTATTGGAAAGCCAGGCCCCTACTAAGACACGCCTCCAGTCCTCTATCTCCAGCCTACAGTCTTCTGATCAGCCTGGTGGATCATAGCTCAGTGACCCAACTGGCTGGGTCAAAAATAACCCAATATATGTTCTGTCCACTCTTTACCCTGCGTTGGGTTATTTATAACCCAGCATTTTTTTGTGTGCAGGCTGCTTCTGCAGACAACACATGCTAACACTGGGGCTAATCTGGAAGCTGAATATTATCTTCTCTGTTGTGGGCTGGGGCCAGGGTATTGTGTGTGTGCCTGGAGGCATGCTTGTGTGAGAGTGTGAGTTGAAGTTATGTGACAGTGTTCCAAGCAACAGGACTGAAGGATTAGCCAGATTTGGTATAAGCAGGGAAATACCACTATTTCCCCTCACCCTCTCACCTCCGAAACCAATAGCATTCTTGGATTAGAGGGCCACAACTGGGGATGGCAGGGCCAGCATAACCCCTACCCTGAGTGGCCCTTTCCCTGGGGGTGTAAATCAAGGAGGTTCAATCAGCAGGGAGTGTGAGGATTTGTTTTTGAGTCACCACAGCCCAGTAGCAAATATAACCACGCATAAAGCCCATTTGTGTTTGTTAATTAGCATTCTGAATAGCTGATGATTGATTCTGAACAGAACCTACTGGTTTTCACTCAAGGACCAGGTTTTGTAGACATAAAAGCACATACTGTCAGTGAAGAACAGAGCGTTGGTTGTTACTTGATGACTTCAAACATTCTCCAAATTCACCAAAGTGTAGAAGTAGAGGCCTAGACAACAAGAGTAAGCAAGATGTCCTCGACCGAATGCTATGAAGCAGAGAGAGAAGAGGAGCAAAGAGATTCACAGCTTTATTAAGACAACTTTCCGATTGATTTCCTGTCTGTGTCCACACTGATGAGATCGATGGAGGGAGTGGGGGAGAGAAGAAGATGTAGAGGATCTCAGGCCTCAGTGTCTGTGAAGCTGCCTATGCTCGCCAAAAAACACAGACAACCCAGACAGACCAATGCCAACATGAGCTGTCTTATCCTTAAGTAATTAAAACATTACTCCCAGGCCTCCCTATCCATATTTGATGAGGAGCCCAGTCACAATTAAGTAGACCTTTAATGTGGCTCCGGAACCTGATTTATAGTTCCCACACCGAGAGGATTGTGGGTCAGTTGACTGGTTTATTAAACAGGCTCTTTAACCTTTTGCAATGGCTGCCAAGTCCACAGTGGGACCATACCATGTGTGTATATAGACAAGCAATCGTTACTCATTGTATATTTATTATTACTTTTGTTATGTTTTACTTTTCCATTATTTCTCTATTTTCTTTACTGTACATTGTTGGGAAGGGTCCATAACTAAGCATGTCACTGTTAGTCTACACATGTTGTTTACAAAGCATCTGATGAATAAGATTAGATATGATTTGAAACCCAAAAAAGATATGGATTGTCCACATTTGCTTCTTAGGCTGCGTTCACACAGGCATCCCAATTATGATAGTTTTTTCAACATTTGGTCTTTTGACCAATCATATCAGCTCGCAAAAAGATCTGATACGATTGGTCAATTCATTGTGAATTAATAAAAAAACGAACAATTTTGGCCTCCATCTCCCCGCGGAAATAATTTCCTCTCTTGAATGCTCATCCTGGTTAACCCGTCTGGTATCGTGATGTTTTTTCATAATACATGCCACTAGGAAGTTTACTAACAACGACTCGGACTGGAAAGTGTTAGTTGTTAGAGAGGAAAGTGCCTGGGGCCAGGGTTGCTTTAATTGACTATGGTGTAACTCTCACCCACAAAGGCAAATTGGCACATTTCTTTGGCCCTTTTGCCCTTCCATTTCTATTTTTTATGAAGGCTGACCAGATACATGTGGCGAGAGTATAACTAATGTCCATAGAGGGTTGTTAAATTCAGGAAAATGTGTATGAACTAGGATTTGGTGGGTGGGTGGGTGGGCGAGGGGGGGAGGGAAAGAGATTGAGGGAAAGTGAACGAAAGAGACTGAGGGAGACCGAGATTCAGAGATTCTTCAAAATGTATATTTTACTCCAAACATCCTTCAATACAAGTATTTAATGTGGCACTTGGGCTCTATGCTCCATCATACAACAGAATCCATCTTTATACTGTAACTTCTGTCAGTGCATAAATACAGCAATATTATACAGTATTAGCTATATTATACACACAACATTCTGAATATACTTGTGACGGAGGTTAACCTGCGATTTTCACAGTATCCATCCAACATTTTGCAAACTTGATTATCCGTAAATAAGTAAATGTACATTACTCTATCTTAATACTGAACAATGGGTTTGAGTCGAGCCTGGAGTATGAATTTGACGGTACAGTTGGGTAAGTACTTTTGAGGGAATTAGGTCTATATCTGTCGTCAAGCACACTATCTAATTTACATACGTATTCACGTACACCCCTGAGTCAATACATGTTAGAATCACCTTTGGCAGCGCTTACAGATGTGAGTCTTTCTGGGTAAGTCTCTAAGAGCTTTGCACACCTGAATTGTACAATATTTGCATATTTTCTTTTTTTTTAATTATTCAATCTCTGCCAAATTGGTGGTTGAATATTGCTAGACAGCCATTGTCAAGTCTTGTACTGTAACTAGTCCACACAGGAACCCTCAATGGAGTAACTACTTTCTGCAGGCACTGTAGATGCATTGATAAATGAGTCAGGCAAAAACAGCGTGCAGAGGGGCTTTTAGATTACACCACCATTCTCAAACTCTCTGTGAGGGATGCTTTGACATTCAATATTTCACAGAGTACCTCTGAAATGATCCATTCGCAATGCTTTGGCGAAGACGTTTCAAATTGCGTTATAGGCAATTCTCTAATAGAGATTAAAAAATAACATTTTGGAGCGGGTAATCCATAAATCTTTGCAACACATTTTTAGGCCTTGTCACATTTCTACGATAATCGAAAAATGGGAAGAGAAGAACTAAATTACATCTCTGGATTAGCAAATGCTTGCACTGATGCAAAGGCTGTTTAATTCCGCCTTGTGTTACCTTGCGGGTTTTACCAGCCAGAAACTACTTATCAAATTCCTCCTCCACATTAAAGTAGAGTATTTAAATGTGTTGGGAACACTGCAAATAAATAAATACATTTTATTGGAGTAGCATGTCCATCTGTCAACCTAGCTGTTTGGTTAATCTATAAACATATTTCTGAAATAGACATTCACTGTGTGCTTCTTGTCGACCTTCTATGCAATTCTTAATTACATTTTCATGTTCATCTCTAGATCATAACTATTCACAAATAATATATTTATCAATCACACAACATGCTGTGTTGTATGCTGTGGTACACAACACAAGCCAATAGACAAAAAAGCATGTCACCCTTTCGGTGTCAACCAATGTCATTTGAATTGGGCTAGATGCCGCTGTGCCTCAGCAGGTACAACTGCTGTCCCCTCATGCGTGTGACAGCATTAAGTGGAACTTGTGTAGAGTATCTGTTAGTAAGTGTTACTCCTTTGTTTTCGGGGTTATAAACTCAGTGACCAAAATTGTGGGGTCCTGGATTGAAGAAAGAGAACCACGGTCCAGCCCTGTCGAACGCCGGAGGCTGAAATCCAATAAAACCAGGACATGAAACAGGCCAATCACATGGCCTTCATTTCTCCATCCACTTCAATGAAATAGGGGCTCCAATAAAAATCCCTGAAACATAAAACAGGGGAAAACTGCCATAATTATTCCATCTGAACGTTAAACATAAAAGAGGGACGGAGTCGATATGAAATCTGCTTAGTGTCTTCTAAATATACCCTGGAGAGTCAGAAATCATGAAGCGCGAGTCCGGCTTGTTACAACACTTGACGAGCTTAACTAGACTTTGAGTAACGGCACAGAGAGAAATTGTGCAGCTTTTGAGAAATGCAACATTTGTTATTGTTGTGTTTTGTGAAAATGATTTATCTGAGGGGCTAAGTGGATGTAGCATTTTCTCAGTGGATGAGTCAGTAGGATGAGTGTCCGTTACTTTGTCCGTATCTGCCAGTGACACAGCAGTGCAAAAACACAAGCATCACTGTACAATCGCTTCTTGGGCCAACTACACGAGCAAACTTACACTCACTTTCACATATTCCAAAATGTTTCCCATGATATACATTTATGTATAGAAAAAGTATACAGCTTTGGCCTTCTACTTCGTTCAGCCTTCCACTGCCAAGTCTCTGTCTCTCACACGCAGGCATACACGCACAATCCCCATGGAGGTGCTCTGAAAAAATGTATAACCCAGGCCTCCAGCGTAGACAGTAGAGATAATGTGTCCTCCCCTCTGTGTGTTTTGGTGCTTCTCGTGAAAGGGCTTGATTTTTCAACAGCTTTGCCTCAACTCTACGGAGAACAGCGCTGACTGATTGAGCTCTTTCAATCCGACAAGGGCTCAAAGACTACTTAGATAACCAGGCACCGAGATGGAGAGACTAAGAGGGAGAAAAATTAGCGAAGTGGAGAGGGAAGCAGTGAGATTTGAAGGGCCTATGGTTTAAATCCCTAATTCCAGCAGTTATTGCTACTGCCGTTCTCCAGTTTCCTCATTTATTTAATGGAATCCTCACCTATCACTGAGCATGCTGATCGCCTGTTGAACCGAACCCCAAACAACCATGTCAAAGCTCCTGGCTGTCAACTACCTATCAAATACAGTGCCTTTGGAATGTACTCAGATCCCATGTCTTTTTCCACATTTTGTTACATTACATCCTAATTCTAAAAATGGATTAAATAAATAAAACATCTTCAGCAATCTACACTCAATACCCCATAATGACAAAGTGAAAAGTTTTAGCAAATTTATTACAGATTAAAAACAGAAATACCTTATATACATAAGTATTCAGAACCTTTGCTATGAGACTCAATTGAGCTCAGCTGTATCCTGTTTGCATTGATCATCCTTGATGTTTCTACAACTTGATTGGAGTCTGCCTGTGGTAGATTCAATTGATTGGACATGATTTGGAAAGGTCCCACATTTGACAGTGCATGTCAGAGCAAAAACCAAGCCATGAGGTCGAACAAATTGTCCGTAGAGCGCCGAGATAGGATTGTGACGAGGAAAAGATATGGGGAAGAGTACCAAAAAATATCTGCAGCATTGAAGGTCTCCTTCATTCTTAAATGGAAGAAGTTTGGAACCACAAGACACACCTAGAGCTGTCCACCCTGCCAAACTGAGCAATCGGGGGAGAAGGGCCTTAATCAGGCAGGTGACCAAGAACCCGATGGTCACTCTGACAGAGCTCTAGCGTTCCTCTGTGGAGATTGGAGAACCTTCCAGAAGAATAACCATCTCTGCAGCTCTCCACTAATCAGGCCTTTATGTTAGTGTGAACAGACGGAAGCCACTCTTCAGTAAGAGGCACATGACAGCCCGCTTGCAGTTTGCCAAAATGCACCTGAAGACTCTCAGATCATGAGAAAAAGGATTCTCTGGTCTGATAAAATCAAAATTGAACTCTTTGGCCTGAATGCCAAGCATCATGTCTGGAGGAAACCTGGCACCATACCTACGGTGAAACACAGTGGTGGCAACATCATGATATGGGGATGTTTTTTAGCGTCCGGGACTGAGAGACTAGTCAGGATCAAGGGAAAGATGAACGGAGCAAAGTACAGAAAGTTTATTGATGAAGACCTGCTCAGGACCTCAAACTGGGGAGAAGGTTCACTGTCCAACAGTACAACGATCCTAAGCACACAGCCAAGACAACACATTGGGACAAGTCTCTGAATGTCCTTGAGTGGCCCCATCAGAGTCCGGACTTGAACCCTATCTTACAACTTTGGAGAGATGTGAAAACAGCTGTGCAGCAACACTCCCCATGCAACCTGGTAGTGCTTGAGAGGATCTGCAGAGAAGGGCAGAAACTCCCCAAATACAGGTGTGCCAAGCTTGTGGCGTCATACCCAAGAATCCTCATGGTTGTAATCACTGCCAAAGGTGCTCCAACAAAGTACTGAATAAAGAGTCTGAATACGTATGTAACTGAGATATTTCAGTTTTTAATTTTTTATAAATTAACAGGTTTTTATACATTTTTGATTAATGATTATTGGGGAAGGGGGGAAAAGGGGAAAAAACAATCCATTTTAAAATTAGGCTGTAAACTAACAAAATGTGGAACAAGTCAAGGGGTCTGAATACTTTCCGAAAGCACTGTATGAAGAGACAGACTTTTTCTGCACATGACAAAGTGAACTTGAGGTGAGTACAGCCTAGTTGATATAACCTTTTCATTCTAGAGTGGTAGAGACCAGCAGGAGATGCCAATTCAATATAGTCACTACAATGACTTTGTACTAGCAAACTCTAGCCTTGGAGTCAAGGAGAACAGCCAGAACGGGACAGTTTCACTGTGGCTTTGAGGTTAATAATATAATAATAATATATGCCATTTAGCAGACACTTTTATCCAAAGCGACTTACAGTCATGTGTGCATACATTCTACGTATGGGTGGTCCCGGGAATCGAACCCACTACCCTGGCGTTACAAGCGCCATGCTCTACCAACTGAGCTACAGAAGGTTAACATTCAATCAGTTTGAGTACTTGTGGATACCGCAGGGGATAAGTTTGATCATGGGTCTGGTCAGACTGTTGCGCTCAGACAGTCAGAGGAGGCAATGGGGAATGAGAGAAATCAAAAGCCATCCTTGTCCTTGGCTCTAATATCTGAAAAGTGTTTTTATTTTTTAAATATTGGACTGGAATTCCTCTTGGAACAATTTGCTGTAATGCACAATGCCTTTAGACAGAAGCTGAGGAGTATTTGTTTGATAATAATTTAATATTTTGGTGTTTTTGCTCAATCTGATTGGGAGGACCTGGTAGTGTCTGACTCCCCAGAGGGTGGGCCTGTCTCCAAACCTGAAGGTTTTTAGAGACATCATTTGAATGTGGATAATTGGATAATATTTGGTTAAGACGTTGATCAATGAGATTACAACCTATATTCACCCACTCAGAAAGACAGCCAAAGGATTTAGAAGTTTTATTTCAATGTTGTAACGGTTTTCTTTAGGTGAAGTAGAGGCGGACCAAAACGCAGTGTGGTGGTTATTCATGTTTTTTTAATAAAGACACTAGACATGAATAAACTAACAAAAACAATAAACGTGGAAAACCAAAAACAGCCCTATCTGGTGCAAAACACATAGACAGGAACAATCACCCACAAACACACAGTGAAACCCAGGCTACCTAAATATGGTTCCCAATCAGAGACAATGACTAACACCTGCCTCTGATTGAGAACCATATCAGGCCAGACATAGAAATAGACAAACAAGACATCCAACATAGAATGCCCACTCAGATCACACCCTGGCCAACCAAAACATAGAATCATGCAAAGCAAACTATGGTCAGGGTGTGACAAATGTCTTATCACCATTTCCTATTCTTACTATTTATTTACTTAACTTATCAGCAATTCTAAGCATGCATGTTTTAATGTTTAGATTTTATATTCAATAATGACCGACACGATAAGCATTGTTTGCTAGTAGTAAGTATGTGCATGAATAAAGGTTTGTCACAGAGGTCTGTCATTAGATGACTAGATAGTGTTACCTTGGTAGCTAGCTAGCTAATATCAATGCTGATGTACACTTGCAATTCTGGCCGATGCGGTGGCAACATCACCTTAGACCGGATGGCAGACTGTAACGACGTTCGTCTGTTGAAGAAAGAGAGTCGGACCGAAATGCAGCGTGTTGGTTACTCATGACTATAATGAAAGAAAACGCGGTACATGAAATAACTTATACTAAATACAAAAACAACAGAACGGAACGTGAAACTAATTATAGCCTATCTGGTGACTACAACACAGAGACAGGAACAATCACCCACGAAATACAAAGCGAAACTATGGCCCCCTAAATACGGTTCCCAATCAGAAGCAATGAGGATCACCTTGACTCTGATTGAGAATTCGCCTCAGGCAGCCAAGCTTATACAACACCCCTAATTAGCCGCGATCCCAAAATACTACAAACCCCAATACGAAAAAACAACATATAATCCCATGTCACACCCTGGCCTACCCAAACATATAACAAAAACACAAAATACAATGACCAAGGCGTGACAGAATCCCCCCCCCCTAAGGTGCGGACTCCCGGATGCACCTCAAAAGCATAGGGAGGGTCCGGGTGGGCGTCTGTCCAAGGTGGCGGTTCCGGCTCGGGACGTGGACCCCACTCCATTAATGTCCTTGTTCCTCCCCTTCGCGTCCTGGGATAATCCACCCTCTCCGCCGACCATGGCCTAATAGTCCTCACCCAGATCCCCACATAACTGAGAAGCAGCTCGGGACTGAGGGGCATCTCGGGACTGAGGGGCAGCTCGGGACAGAGGGGCAGCTCGGGACAGAGGGGCAGCTCGGGACAGAGGGGCAGCTCGGGACAGAGGGGCAGCTCGGAACAGAGGGGCAGCTCGGGACAGAGGGGCAGCTCGGGACAGAAGCAGCCCGGGACAGAGGGGCAGCCCGGGAGAGGGGCAGCCCGGGACTGAGATGAGAGGAAGCCCAGTACTGAGATGAAGCTCAGGCAGGTAGTAGGCTCCGGTAAATCCTGGCTGGCTGGCGGAACTGGAAGATTCAGGTTGACAAGCAGATCTGGAAGATTCTGGTTGTCTGGCAGATCTGGAAGAGACTGGTTGTCTGGCAGATCTGGAAGAGATTGGTTGTCTGGCAGATCTGGAAGAGACTGGTTGTCTGGCAGATCTGGAAGAGACTGGTTGTCTGGCAGATCTGGAAGAGACTGGTTGTCTGGCAGATCTGGAAGAGACTGGTTGTCTGGCAGATCTGGAAGAGACTGGTTGTCTGGCAGATCTAGAAGATCATGGCTGACTGGCGGATCTAGCTGCTCTATGCAGACTGACAGCTCTCTGCAGACTGGCAGATCCTGGCTGACTGGCACTTCTGGCGGATCCTGGCAGACTGGTGGATCCTGGCAGACTGGTGGATCTAACTGATCCTGACAGACTGGCGGCGCTGGGCAGACTGGCGGCGCTGAGCAGACTGGCGTCGCTAGGCAGACTGGTGGCGCTGGGCAGACTGGGAGCACTGGTGGCGCTGGGCAGACTGGGAGCACTGGCGGCGCTGGGCAGACTGGGAGCACTGGCGGAGCTAGGCAGACTGGGAGCACTGGCGGAGCTTGGCAGACTGGGAGCACTGGCGGAGCTTGGCAGACTGGCGGCACTGGCGGCGCTGGGCAGACGGGAGACTCCGGCAGCGCAGGAGAGGAGAAAGGCTCTGGCTGCACTAAACAGGCGGGAGACTCCGACAGCGCAGGATAGGAGAAAAGCGCTGGCTGCGCTGAACAGGCGAGGCGCCCTGGAGGCCTGGTGCGTGGTGCTGGAACTGGTGGTACTGGATCGAGGACACGCACAGGAAGCCTGGTGCGGGGAGCTGCCACCGGAGGACTGGAGTGTGGAGGTGGCACAGGATGGGCTAGACCGTGAAGGCATACTGGAGATCTTGAGAGCAGTGTAGGCACAGGACGTGCAAGGCTAGGGATGTGCACAGGAGGCCTGGTGCGTGACGCTTGGCACCAACTTCACCAGCCGACTAACACGCACCTCAGGTTGAGTATAGAGCACTAACTCAGGGGCTATCAAATCCCCGACACGATCAGTCAGACGAATATTGTATCTATAGCACCAAGCTAGCAACTCCCTCATTATTCTCCACTCCACTTGCCCCATTAACCTGTCAGTGCTAGGGCTGTTTGGTGCCCTTATTAAACAGGATAATTTTTTGTCAAAAGTTGCTAATATATGCATCTAAAAAATATTATCGAATAGAAAACACTCTAAAGCTTCTAAAACCATTTACATTTTGTCTCTATGTAAAGCAGAACTGTCAGGGCATGCATTCTCCCAAACTATCTCTTGTCATGATAAAAGTTGGCCCAACTTTGACGTCATCGCAAACACCCTTCCCAAACAGTTACAGCTCTGGGAACAGTTCCTACGTGTTCAGCGCGATCCCTGCTTTTAATGGGGCTTCTCATTGTGAGAATTGCACGCTTACGAGAGTTTGAACGTGCCGAAAGCTCTCGGTCACGCGAAAAAACAGGTCACTTTTATGCGTGCTCTGGTCAAGTCCTGTCTTTTTTCCAAGATCGATTGAACGATGCCTGTGTTTCTGTTCGTCCTCACGATTGCTGTACACCTTTATAACATGTTAAAGCTTGATTATGAAGTTAGTTTGACAAGTTTACTCGACATATAATATGTAAGTTCGACGTGTTGGTGCGCATCCACTTTACTTTTGGCTACATTTTGACCGAAATGTGTAGTTTTTGAGAACCGAAAGACGCAGACTTGAAAACTAAACGCTGTTTTGGTAAGTATAATCCCTTCCAGGTCTTTTGATGGAAGAACAGCAAAGGTAAGGGAATATTTATGTGGTAAATTTGGGTTTCTGTGGACTCCAAGATAGAGGAGCCAGAATGCTACTTTTGGAGCGCGACTCCTAGTATAGCCTAGTGAACGCAACCTGTAACGTTAAAAATAAATGTAACACGGCGATTGCATTTAGAAGAAGTGTATCTTCCTATACATATGTAGAACATGCATATTTAGTCAAAGTTTATGATGTGTATTCCTTGTTAGCTGACGTTATCTGCCGGAGCTATCGTCATTTCTCCTGACATTTTAGTAGCATTTTTTGAACGATGCGTCATTGTAAACAGAGATTTATGGATATATTTTGCTGATTATTGACAAAAAATGAATGTACTGTGTAACATGTTATATTACTGTCATCTGATGAAGATTTCAAAAGGTTAGTGAAATGATTTTTCTTTTAATCCTGCGTTTGTTGATTGCATATTTTTTCCTACTTGGCTATGCAAATGAGCTATGTCTGCGGTGGTGGTTTGACATAAATATGTGCTATGTTTTCGCCGTAAAACATTTTAGAAATCTGACTTGCTGGGTAGATAAACAACTTGTTTATCTTTCATTTGAGCTATTGGACTTGTTAATGTGTGGAGGTTAAATATTTTTAGGAATATTTTTGCGTTCCATGCGCCACATTCCAGCTGAGGGTGTGGGGGGGAGGTCCCAGCTGGGAACGGGTGTCCCCAACAGGTATTAACTCCTTCACAGTCTCTGCTTCGTTCACCTCTAACACTGGCTCTGGTTCTGGTCTCCTCCTTGGCTCCTCACGATAAACAAGGAGAGTTGGCTCAGGTCTATCTCCTGACCGAGCCATACACTCCCTGAGCACCCCCCCAATACATTTTTTGGGGTGACTTTCGGTTTTCGCTCTGCGCCGCCTTCTCTTTTTATTGACTCCATTCGCCTATAGCCCTCTTCGCATTGCTGCAGCGAATCCCAGGCGGCGCCTGCACTCTCTCTGGGTCGACCGCCCACCTGTTGATTTCTTCCCACGTCGTATACTCCATGCCTCTACCGTCCATAATGTCCTCCTTTCGCTGCTGAAGCTGTCGCTGCCAGTTTACACACTGCTCGGTCCGTGAGTGGTGGGTGATTCTGTAACGACGTTCGTCTGTTGAAGAAAGAGTCGGACCGAAATGCAGCGTGTTGGTTACTCATGACTTTAATGAAAGAAAAAGCGGTACATGAAATAACTGATACTAAATACAAAAACAACAGAACGGAACGTGAAACTAATTACAGCCTATCTGGTGACTACAACACAGAGACAGGAACAATCACCCACGAAATACAAAGTGAAACTATGGCTCCCTAAATACGGTTCCCAATCAGAGACAACGAGGATCACCTGACTCTGATTGAGAGTCTGCAAAATCAGCAGTGTGTCAAATCCTTGTTCTCCCCACTGTATATATATAGAGTACCCGTCAAAAGTTTGGGCACACCAACTCATTCAAGGGTTTTTCTTAATTTTACTCTTTTCTACATTGTGTAATATTGGTGAAGACATCACAACTATGAAATTAAACATATGGAATCATGTAGTAACCAGAAAAGTGTTAAACATATCAAAATATATTTTATATTTGACATTCTTCAAAGTAGCCACCCTTTGCCTTGATGACAGCTTTGCACACTCATGGCATTCTCTCAACCAGCTTCATGAGGTAGTCACCTAGTTCTTTCTCAATTTTTATTCAATGTAAAAAAATATAATATAACATTTTGCTACATAGGACTGAATCCAGGGGGTAGCTCACATTTTAAAGACTACTTACTGACTATTGTATTGAAAACTGTTTGTTTATTGATGCACTGGTGACTGAAAACGTTGTCAATAAAAATGCAAATAGTCTGTGTTGTTTTTGTTATAATTTTGCTGTGTATGCTTGTGCACATTTACATGTTTCATTTGTTAGCTAAGTTACTGACTGACTAGGATAATTCTTAGTCATGTTTTTGGTGTTGTTGAATTTCAGATGGAGAGGGAGTTAGAGCCCGTATTTACAAAGCATCTCAGCAGTTTATTCATACAGAACCCTAGAGGTATTGCAGTCAATGCTTATTAACTGAATATTGTACGGGATTTCCTTATAGAGTGCCTTCAGAAAGTATTCACACCCATTGCATTTCTCCACATTTAGTTTCTTGCAGCCTGAAAAAAGATATACAGGTATATATATTCACTGGCCTATACACAATACCCCATAATGTCAAAGTAGGACAGTGGAGACTTTAGAACAGTTACAGAGTTTAATGGCTGTGATAGGAGAAAACTGATGATGGATCAACAACTTTGTAGTTATTCAACAACACTAACCTAATTGACAGAGTGAAAAGAATGAAGCCTGTACAGAATACAAAAAAAAAAAAAGATGCATTCTGTTTGCAACAAGTCACTAATGTAATACTGCAAAAAAATGTGTCAAAGCAATTCACAGTGTTGTTTGGGGCAAATCCAATACAACACATTACTCTTACTCTTACTCTTACATTACATTACTCATATTTTCAAGCATTCAATTACAATTCAGAAAGTATTCAGTCCCCTTGACTTTTCCACATTTTGTTACATTACAGACTTATAATGTAATTGATTAAATTGATAAAGCAAAAACATGTCAAGTTTTGGGACACTGTAAAGTCCATGAAGAATAAGAGCACCTCCTCCCAGCTGACCACTGCACTGAGGCTAGGAAACACTGTCACCACCGATAAATCTACGATAATCGCTAATCTCAATAAGCATTTTTCTACGTCTGGCCATGCCTTTCACCTGGCTACGTTACCCCGGCCAACATCTCAGCATCCCCTGCAGCAACTTGCCCAAGACCCCCCCCCCCCTAAAATGAAATGCTGAAATTGTTGCAACCCCTATTACTAGCCTATTCAACTGCTCTTTTATATCGCCTGAGATCCCAAGAGATTGGAAAGATGCCGCGGTCGTCCTCCTCTTCAAAGAGGAGGTTATCTAGACCTTATAGACCTATATCCATCCTGCCCTGCCTTTCTAAAATTTTCGAAAGCCAAGTTCACAAACAGATCACCAACCAGATCACGTTCTCCACTATGCAATCTAGTTTCAGAGCTGGTCATGGGTGCACCTCAGCCATGCTCAAGGTCCTAAATTATATCATAACCACCATCGATAAAAGACAGTACTGTGCAGCATTCTTCATCGACCTGGTCAACACTTTCAAACCTGTCAATCACCACATTCTTATCAGCAGACTCAATTGCCTTGGCTTCTCAAATGACTGTCTCACCTGGTTCACCAACCACTTCTCAGATAGGGTTCAGCGTGTCAAATTGTCCCAACCTCTGGCAGTATGAGGGTGCCACAAGGTTCAATTTCAGGCCGACTCTTTTCTTGGTATTTATCAATGATGTCGCTCTGGCTGCGGGTGATTCTCTGATCCACCTCTATGCAGACGACACCATTCTGTATACATCCGGCCCTTCTTTGGACACTTCTAACAAACCTCCAAACGAGCTTCAATGCCCTACAACACTCCTTCCGACGCCTCCAACTGCTTTTAAATGCAAGTAAAAATATGTGCATGCCATTCAACCGATTTCTGCCCTCACCCTCCCGCCCGATTAGCATCACTCCTCTTGATGGTATTGTCTTAGAATATGTGGACAAGTACAAATACCTAGGTGTCTGGTTAGACTGTAAACTCTCCTTCCAGACTCGCATCTCCAATCCAATATTATATTTAGAATCGGCTTCCTATTTCACAACAAAGCCTCCTTCACTCATGCTGCCGAACATACACTCGTAAAACTGACTATCCTACCGATCTTTGACTTTGGCGATGTCATTTAAAAATAGCTGCCAACACTCTACTCAGCAAATAGGATGTAGTCTATCACAGTGCCATCCGTTTTGTCACCAAAGCCCCATAGACTACCCACCACGCGACCTGTATGCTCTCATTGGCTGACCCTCACTACATATTTGTCGCAAAACCCTACTGACTACAGCTAATCTATAAGTCTTTGCTAGAGCCCTGCCTTATCTCCGCTCACTGGTCACCATAGCAACACCCACCCGTAGCACGCACTCTAGCAGGTATATTTCACTCTTCACCCTGAAAGCCAACTCTTCCTTTGGCCGCCTTTCCTTCCAGTTCTCTGCTGCCAATGACTGGAACGAATTGCAAAAATCACTGAAGCAGGAGTCTTATATCTCCCTCTCTAAATTTAAGCATCAGCTGTCAGAGCAGCTTACTGATCACTGTACCTGAACACAGCCCATCTTTAAATAGCACACCCAACTACCTCATTCCCGTATTGTTACTTATCCTATTGCTCTTTTGCACCCCAGTGTCTCTATTCTCTACTTGCGCATCATCATCTACACATCTGCCATTCCGGTGTTAATGCTAAATTGTAATTATTTGGCCTCCATGGCCTATTTATTGCCTTACCTCCCAAGTCTACTACATTTGCACACACTGTACATAGATGTTTCTATTATGTTATAGACTGTACGTTTGTTTATGTGAAACTCTGTGTTGTTTTGTCTCACTGTTTTGCTTTATCTTGGCCAGGTCTCAGTTGTAAATGAGAACTTGTTCTCAACTGGCCTACCTGGTTAAATAACTTCTCTGGGATAGGGGGCAGCATTCTGAATTTTGGATGAAAAGCATGCCCAAATTCAACTGCCTGCTACTCCTCCCCAGAAGATAAGATATGCAGATTATTAGTAGATTTGGATAGAAAACACTCTGAAGTTTCTAAAACTGTTTTAACCATGTCTGTGAGTATAACATAACTTATTTAGCAGGTGAAACCCCAAGGACAAACACTTGAGGTCACTCTCTTTTCAATTGGGAAGCCAGATTTCTAAGGGACCTTCTTGCAGTTCCTACCGCTTCCACTGGATGTCAACAGTCTTTAGAAATTGGTTGAGGTTTTTCCTTTGTGTAATGAAGAAGTACGGCCATCCAGAACGAAGGTAACTTAAAACCTGTTAAGTCTACCCCCTACTTTTTTGAACATTCTGTTAAAAATCGCGCAACATTTCAGCGTCCTGCTACACATGCCAGGAAAATAGTATATGCATATGATTAGTATGTGTGGATAGAAAACACTCTGACGTTTCTAAAACTGGTTAAATCACGGCTGTGACTATAACATAACGTGTGTTTCATCGAAAGCGCAAGAAAAACTGATCACTGAAAACTGGAAAATATATCAATGCGCCACTTGCATGTATTGTCTATTGGAAAGCAAATTACATGGGGCTGAGATTGCAAGTCCTACAGCTTCCACAGGATGTCGCCAGTCTTGTCAATTGCCTGCGCTTTGTTTCTTGGTCAAACGAGTAAGAGAGAGCCGATTTCTTCCGGTCTCCGACAGGATGTTTTGGAGGAGAAATTTCCGAACATGATTTCAAGACGTGGAGCTATTGAATACACATCGCCCCGTGATCAATTTGATAGATTATTAACCTTTACTAATACCTAAAGTTGGATTACAAAAGTATTTCGAAGTGTTTTGTGAAAGTTTATCGTCAACTTTTTTAATTAAAAAAAATGATGATGCGTTTTAAAACGGTGTTTTTTCCTTGATCACACACTTTCCATAGATCGATATTTATGGTATATATGGACCGATTTAAATCGAAAAAAAGACCCAATAGTGATGTTTATGGGACATCTAGGAGTGCCAACAAAGAAGATCGTCAAAGGTAATGAATGTTTTATATTTTATTTCTGCATTTTGTGTAGCGCCGGCTATGGTAATTATTTTGTTTATGTCCCCTTCAGGTATTTCGGGGTGTTGCATGCTATCAGATAATAGCTTCTCATGCTTTCGCCAAAAATCATTTAAAAAATCTGACTTGTTGGCTGGATTCACAATGAGTGTAGCTTTAATTCAGTACCCTGCATGTGTGTTTTAATGAACGTTTGAGTTTTAACGAGTGCTATTAGCATTTAGCGTAGAGCATTTGCATTTCCAGATGGCTAGATGGGACGCATGCGTGTCGGGTCGACTTAAGAGGTTAAAGTGTACTGTTAGAGGCGCTTGACCAGAAAACTAGCTACAGTTTGTTTTCCTCCTGTATTGAACACAGATCAACCCGTCTTCAATTTTATCTATTATTTACGTAAAAAAATACCAACATTTGTATTACAAAAGTAGTTTTAAATGTTTTGGCAAAGTTGGGATATATTGGAGTGTCAACAAAAGAAGCTCGTCAAAGGTAAGGCATGAATTATATTTTTATTTCTACGTTTTGTGTCATGCCTGCAGGGTTGAAATATGCTTCTCTCTCTTTGTTTACGGAGGTGCTATCCTCAGATAATAGCATCGTTTGCTTTCGCCGAAAAGCCTTTTTGAAATCTGGCATGTTGGTTGGATTCACAACAAGTGTAGCTTTAATTTGGTATCTTGCATGCGTTTCTCCCATTCTGCAGGTCCTCTCAAGCTCTTTCATGTTGGATGGGGAGTGTCGCTGCACAGATATTTTTAGGTCTCTCCGGATATTTTTGATTGGGTTCAAGTCCGGGTTCTGGCCACTCAAGGCCATTCAGATACTTGTCCCGAAGCCACTCCTGCATTGTCTTGGCTCTGTGCTTTGAGTCGTTGTCCTGTTGGAAGATGAACCTTCACCCCCAGTCTGAGGTCCTGAGCACTCTGGAGCAGGTTTTCATCAAGGAACTCTCTGTACTTTGCTCCATTCATCTTTCCCTCGATCCATACTCTCCCAGTTCCAGCCACTGAAAAACATTTCCCCCCAGACGTGACGCTTGGCATTCAGGCCAAAATGTTCAATCTTGGTTCCATCAGACCAGAGAATAGGTGCCTTTTGGCAAACTCCAAGCTGGCTGTCATGTGCCTTTTACTGTGGAGTGGCTTCTGTCTGGCCACTCTACCATAATGGCTTGACTGGTGGAGTGTGGAGAGATGGTTGTTCTTCTGGAAGGTTCTCCGATCTCCACAGAGGAACTCTGGAACTCTGTCAGAGTGACCATCGGGTTCTTGGTCACCTACCTGACCAAGGCCTTTCTCCCCCGAATTGCTCAGTTTGGCCGGGCAGCCATTTCTATTAATAGTCTTAGGGGGTTCCAAACTTCTCAGACAGAGACCACTGTGTACTTAGGGACCTTCAATGCTGCAGAAATGCGTTGGTATCCTTCCCAGATCTGTGCCTTACCACAATCCTGTCTTGGACCTCTACGGACAATTCCTTTGACCTCATGGCTTGGTTTTTATTCTGACATTCACAGTCACCTGTGGGACCTTATATAGATCAGTGTGTGACTGTCTATATAAAAAAAATAATGGAATTGAGTTAAGCACAGGCAAAATCCTAAAAACCTGGTTTGGCCTGCTTTCCACCAGACACTGGGAGATTAATTCACCTTTCAGCAGGACAGTAACCACAAAGCCAAAACTACACTGGAATTTCATACCACGAAGACAGTGACTGTTCCTGAGTGGCCGAGTTACAGTTTTCACTTCAATCTACTTGAACATCTATTGCAAGACCTGAAAATGGTTGTCTAGAAATGGTGAACAACCAATTTGACAGAGCTTGAATAATTTGAAAAGAATAATGGGCAAATGTTGCACAATCCATGTGTGGAAAGCTCTTAAAGACTTAAACGGAAAGACTCAGAGCTGTAATCGCTGACAAAGGTGCTTCTACAAAGTATTAACTCAGGGGTGTGTATGCGATAGAAATTAGATATCTGTACTTAATTTTCAATCAATTTGCAAATATTTCTTAAAACATATTTTCACTTTCTTGTTATGGGGTATTGTGTGTGAGTGTGTGTATATGGGTGATAATTATTAATTTTGTATTCATGTTGTTACACAACAATATGTAGAATAAGTCCAGAGGTATGAAAACTTTCTGAAGGCACTGTATAAATGAAATTAGCAAAATGGTTGAATTTTTCAGCAACATGTGCAATGCATGCTAACATGGCTTTGGTGATGAAAGGTACATGGGGCATGGACTCTACAAGGTGTCGAAAGAATTCCACAGGGATGCTGACCCATGTTGTCTCCAATGCTTCCCACAATTGTGTAAGTTGACTGGATCTCCTTTGGGTGGTGGACCATTCTTGATACAGACAAGAAACTGTTGAGTGTTATTAAAACATCAGCGTAGCAGTTTTTGCTACAAACCGCATCTGGCACCTACTACTATACCCTGTTCAAAGGCACTTAAAACGTTTGTCTTGCCCACTCACGCTCTGAATGGCACACACACCATCCATGTCTCAATTGTCTTAAATATCCTTCTTTAACTCTTTTGGGATAGGGGGCAGCATTTTCACTTTCAATGAATAGTGTGCCCAGAATGAACTGCCTCCTACTCTGTCTCAGATGCTAATATATGCATATTATTAGTAGTATTGGATAGAAAACACTAGCCTTTCTAAAACGGTTTGAATGATGTCTGTGAGTTTAACAGAACTCACATGACAGGCGAAAACCTGAGAAAAATCCAACCAGGAAGTGGGACATGTGACGTTTGTAGTATTTCAAAGCTTTGTCTAAAGAATACAGTGTCTATGGAGTTAACTTCCAATTCCTACTGCTTCCACAATATGTCAACCATCTTTAGAAACTGGTTTGAGGATTCTACTATAAAGGAGACCTGTTTGAGTCAGTGGTCTGGCATAGTGCCTTGGTCTCACGACGCGGGCTCCCGACAGAGTTACCTTTCGTTCCAGTGCTTTTCTTCAGACATAGGAATTGTCCGGTTGGAACATTATTGATGTTTTATGTTAAAAACATCCTAAAGATTGATTCCATACATAGTTTAACATGTTTCTAATGGACTGTAACGGAACTTTTTGAGTTTTTGTCTGGACGAAGTGCCTGCGCCTCATGAAGATGGATTACTGGGCTGAACACGCTAACAACAAGTGGCTATTTGGACATAAATGATGGACTTTATGGAACAAATCAGTCATTTATTGTCAAACTGCGATTCCTGAGAGTGCCTTTTGATGAAGATCATCAAAGGTAAGTGAATATTTATGGGGTTATTTCTAAGTTCTGTTGACTCCAAAATGGCGGATATTTCTCTGGCTGTTTTGGGCTCTGAACGCCGTTCTCAGATTATGCTTTTTCCGTCAATTTTTTGGAAATCTGACACAGCGGTTGCATTAAGGAGAAGTCAATCTTTAATTCTGTGAATAACAGTTGTATCTTTTATCAATGTTTATGAGTATTTCTGCAAAATCACCAGATGTTTTGGAATCAAAACATTAGTGCATGTAACGTGCCAATGTAAACTGAAAGTTTTGGATATAAATATGCACATTATCGAACAAAACATACATGCATTGTGTAACATGATGTCTGATGAAAATCATCAAAGGTTAGTGATTCATTTAATCTATATTTCTGTTTTTGCGACTGTTAAATATCGCTCTGTGTGTTTTTGAATTTGGTGGTCATCTAACGTAAATATATGTTGTGTTTTCGCTGTAAAACATTTAAAAAATCGGACACGATGGGTAGATTAACAAGATGTTTATCTTTCATTTGCTGTATTGGACATGTTAATTAATGTGTGAAAGTTAAATATTTCTAAAGAATATTTTTGTCAGCTGAATGGGAGGGGGTGGTCCCTTTAGGGAACTCCTTGTGCCCCCCTAGTTACAACAGGTTTTAACCGAAGCTTGACCTATTTTCACCAGTATAGGGTCATAACAAGGTGGATGAGTCTAAGCATCTTCTGACAGGTGGCTGTTTTCATCAGGCCTGCGACAGCCTTGTGTTCTTAGAAAACCAGTCGTATTCTCAGAACCTCAGATAGCCAGGTGGGGCCCAGACAGGAGGAGTATGTATGAAAGTAGGCAGATTCCGCCTTCTGATAGTGTCTGAATGGCACAACACTTACATTACATTACATTTAAGTCATTTAGCAGACGCTCTTATCCAGAGGGACTTACAAATTGGTGCATTCACCTTATGACATCCAGTGGAACAGCCACTTTACAATAGTGCATCTACATATTTTAAGGGGGGAGGGGGTGAGAAGGATTACTTTATCCTATCCTAGGTATTCCTTAAAGAGGTGGGGTTTCAGGTGTCTCCGGAAGGTGGTGATTGACTCCGCTGTCCTGGCGTCGTGAGGGAGTTTGTTCCACCATTGGGGAGCCAGAGCAGCGAACAGTTTTGACTGGGCTGAGCGGGAACTGTACTTCCTCAGTGGTAGGGAGGCGAGCAGGCCAGAGGTGGATGAACGCAGTGCCCTTGTTTGGGTGTAGGGCCTGATCAGAGCCTGGAGGTAAACAATGAGGTGCCGTTCCCCACACAGCTCCGTAGGCAAGCACCATGGTCTTGTAGCGGATGCGAAATAAAAAACCTCAACTTCAACTGGAAGCCAGTGGAGAGAGCGGAGGAGCGGGGTGACGTGAGAGAACTTGGGAAGGTTGAACACTAGACGGGCTGACGGCGTTCAGGATGAGTTGTAGGGGTTTAATGGCACAGGCAGGGAGCCCAGCCAACAGCGAGTTGCAGTAATCCAGACGGGAGATGACAAGTGCCTGGATTAGGACCTGCGCCGCTTCCTGTGTGAGGCAGGGTCGTTTACTCTGCGGATGTTGTAGAGCATGAACCTACAGGAACGGGCCACCGCCTTGATGTTAGTTGAGAACGACAGGGTGTTGTCCAGGATCACGCCAAGGTTCTTAGCGCTCTGGGAGGAGGACACAATGGAGTTGTCAACCGTGATGGCGAGATCATGGAACGGGGAGGAAGCAGCAGCTCCGTCTTGCCGAAGTTCAGCTTGAGGTGGTGATCCGTCATCCACACTGATATGTCTGCCAGACATGCAGAGATGCGATTCGCCACCTGGTCATCAGAAGGGGGAAAGGAGAAGATTAATTGTGTGTCGTCTGCATAGCAATGATAGGAGAGACCATGTGAGGTTATGACAGAGCCAAGTGACTTGGTGTATAGCGAGAATAGGAGAGGGCCTAGAACAGAGCCCTGGGGACACCAGTGGTGAGAGCGCATGGTGAGGAGACAGATTCTCGCCACGCCACCTGGTAGGAGCGACCTGTCAGGTAGGACGCAATCCAAGCGTGGGCCACGCCGGAGATGCCCAACTCGGAGAGGGTGGAGAGGAGGATCTGATGGTTCACAGTATCGAAGGCAGCCGATAGGTCTAGAAGGATGAGAGCAGAGGAGAGAGAGTTAGCTTTAGCGGTGCGGAGCGCCTCCGTGATACAGAGAAGAGCAGTCTCAGTTGAATGACTATCTGAGGACACCGGATAGGTGTAGTCTTGAAACCTGACTGATTTGGATCAAGAAGGTCATTCTGAGAGAGATAGCGGGAGAGCTGACCAAGGACGGCACGTTCAAGAGTTTTGGAGAGAAAAGAAAGAAGGGATACTGGTCTGTAGTTGTTGACATCGGAGGGATCGAGTGTAGGTTTTTTCAGAAGGGGTGCAACTCTCGCTCTCTTGAAGACGGAAGGACGTAGCCAGCGGTCAGGGATAAGTTGATGAGCGAGGTGAGGTAAGGGAGAAGGTCTCCGGAAATGGTCTGGAGAAGAGAGGAGGGGATAGGGTCAAGCGGGCAGGTTGTTGGGCGGCCGGCCGTCACAAGACGCGAGATTTCATCTGGAGAGAGAGGGAGAAAGAGGTCAGAGCACAGGGTAGGGCACTGTGAGCAGAACCAGCGGTGTCCTTTGACTTAGCAAGGAGGATCGGATGATCGCTCGACCTTCTTTTCAAAATGGTTGACGAAGTCATCTGCAGAGAGGAGGAGGGGGGAGGGGGGGAGGAGGATTCAGGAGGGAGGAGAAGGTGGCAAAGAGCTTCCTGGGTTAGAGGCAGATGCTTGGAATTTAGAGTGGTAGAAAGTGGCTTTAGCAGCAGAGACAGAGGAGGAAAATGTAGAGAGGAGGGAGTGAAAGGATGCCAGGTCCGCAGGGAGGCGAGTTTTCCTCCATTTCCGCTTAGGCTGCCCGGAGCCCTGTTCTGTGAGCTCGCAATGAGTCGTCACAAGCCACGGAGCGGGAGGGGAGGACCGAGCCGGCCTGGAAGATAGGGGACATAGAGAGTCAAAGGATGCAGAAAGGGAGGAGAGGAGGGTTGAGGAGGCAGAATCAGGAGATAGGTTGGAGAAGGTTTGAGCAGAGGGAAGAGATGATAGGATGGAAGAGGAGAGAGTAGCGGGGGAGAGAGAATGAAGGTTGGGACGGCGCGATACCATCCGAGTAGGGGCAGTGTGGGAAGTGTTGGATGAGAGCGAGAGGAAAAGGATACAAGGTAGTGGTCGGAGACTTGGAGGGGAGTTGCAATGAGGTTAGTGGAAAAACAGCATCTAGTAAAGATGAGGTCGAGCGTATTGCCTGCCTTGTGAGTAGGGGGAAGGTGAGAGGGTGAGGTCAAAAGAGGAGAGGTGAGTGGAAAGAAGGAGGCAGAGAGGAATGAGTCAAAGGTAGACGTGGGGAGGTTAAAGTCGCCCAGAACTGTGAGAGGTGAGCCGTCCTCAGGAAAGGAGCTTATCAAGGCATCAAGCTCATTGATGAACTCTCCGAGGGGACCTGGAGGGCGATAAATGATAAGGATGTTAAGCTTGAAAGGGCTGGTAACTGTGACAGCATGAAATTCAAAGGAGGCGATAGACAGATGGGTAAGGGGAGAAAGAGAGAATGACCACTTGGGAGAGATAAGGATCCCGATGCCACCACCCCGCTGACCAGAAGCTCTCGGGGTGTGCGAGAACACGTGGGCGGACGAAGAGAGAGCAGTAGGAGTAGCAGTGTTATCTGTGGTGATCCATGTTTCTGTCAGTGCCAAGAAGTCGAGGGACTGGAGGGAGGCATAGGCTGAGATGAACTCTGCCTTGTTGGCTGCAGATCGGCAGTTCCAGAGGCTACCGGAGACCTGGAACTCCACGTGGGTCGTGCGCGCTGGGACCACCAGATTAGGGTGGCAGCGGCCACGCGGTGTGGAGCGTTTGTATGGTCACTTAATACAGGTCCCACCTGGCCAACATCCAGGGAAAATGCAGAGCGCCAAATTCAAATAAATTACTATAAAAATTAAACTTTCATGAAATCAAACATGCAATACACCAACTTAAAGCTACACTTGTTTTGAATCCAGCCAACATGTCCGATTTCAAAAAAGATTTACGGCGAAAGCAAACAATGCTATTATCTGAGGATAGCATCCCAGCTAACAATCACAGACCATCATATTTCAACTCTCCCGGCGCGACACAAAACGCAGAAATAAAGATATAATTCATGACGAGCTTCTTCTATTGGCACTCCAATATGTCCCATAAACATCACAAATTGTCCTTTTGTTCGATTAATTCCATTGATATATATCCAAAATGTCCATTTATTTGACGCGTTTGATCCAGAAAAACATTGGTTCCAACTTGCACAACGTGACTACAAAACATCTCAAAAGTTAACTGTAAGCTTTGTCCAAACATTTCAAACTACTCTTGTAATAAAACTTTATGTATTTTTTGAAATAAATAATCAATAAAATTGAAGACTGGGTGATCTGTGTTCAATACCGGAGGAAAACAATGTGTAGCATGCTTTCTCATCATGCGCCACTAACAAACAGTACACTTAATTGGAGCCTCATTCTGAACATGGCTACTTCTTCATTTCTCAAATAAAAAACCTCAACCAATTTCTAAAGACTGTTGACATCCAGTGGAAGCGATTGGAACTGCAGCAAGGCCCCTAAGAAATCTGGATTCCCAATGAAACCCATTGAAATGAGTGACCTAAAAAAATAAAATCTGAATGGTTTGTCCTTGGGGTTTTCTCTCCCAAATATGTTCTGTTATAGTCACAGACATGATTCAAACAGTGTTAAAAACTTCAGCGTGTTTTCTATCCAATATGAATAATAATATGCATATATTAGCATCTGGGACTGAGTAGGATGTAGTTTACTCTGGGCATGCTTTTCATCCAAACGTGAAAATGCTGCCCACTATCCTAGAGAAGTTAATACACACAGAGGTCTCCTAGAAGAGGAGACCTTATAGTTTATCATAACACAATGTATTAACCCTTGAAAAGGTATGAGGCCTTGGTTTAACCCCTTCACTATCATAGCCGGTTGTATTGATTTCAAGACACTCTCAATAGCAACAATGAAGCCTATGGATTGAGTAGAATATAATATAAACTTTTTTTGTGCCAAAGATGCATGTATTTATTACCAAGCATGAGTTCCCCACACTGTAGCCTGTACATTGAATATATTCACTCATCATGTACTTTACCTTGGCAAATAAAAGGTACTGTTCAGGTATGCATGTCTGTGATACATTCTTTTTCAATCATATCCAATACCAGGAGTATCAAACTCCAGTCTTTGAATGATGCTGGGTCTGCATGTACTGTATGTATTACAATTATACACTTCAACGGTGTTAACCATTTCTGGTGCTGGAACATCAATGGTTACACATTGTAACTCTGAAGTAGATTAGAACACACGATTTAACTTAAAGGCAGCTTTGTAATTCACATAAAGTATATAAGACCAGAATTTATGCATCATGTAAATACTCTAAAACAGGGTCATCTCACCATCTCATTTCCTTCATCTGGACTGCTCTGAGGACACCGGATAGGTGTAGTCATTCATCAAATGAGATACATAATTTCAACCAGTAGAGAATGTGATAAGCTTTATTTAAATAAGTTCATTATTCAAGTGTTATAATAATACCATACATGCATTATAAATATGATATATTAGAAAGAGAAAGGAGAGAGGTGTGAGAAAGGAAAATAGATAAGAACAGAGGAGCAGGGAAGACAGCACATCATTAAGGAATTACAGTGCTACTAAGCTTAATATTCTCTCAGGTCATCACAATTACATAAGTGTCTCTAGCGGTGTCTCCTAACCAGCCTTGAGCTCCCAGTTGGCCCGATGGTTATCTTAGAGCGGGTGAGGTGGCGATGACAGGACTTGGGTTTGGCATCTTCTCCCACATCAAAACAGACATGCAGATAAGCGACAGATGGAGAGAGAGATGGCATGATTAAGCCTTGTGTCATCATAATCATCAGGAGGTGAAATGCAAAACTGACCTTAGATCATAAACTCTCTAAGCATCTCTTGAATATACTTCCTGTTGACCCAACCAAGTGACCTCTAACCTCTGATCATGCTGTACCCTCTATGTGTCAGGCAGTTCAGAAGCCAGAGGGGTTCACAGACACAGCTGATGTAACCTTAGGGATTTAGGGAGAAGGAGGGAGAGGGATGAAGTGAGAGAGACTATTATTGAGAAAATAAGGTTGATAAAGAGACAGCGTTCAACAGGAATCTGTGTGTGTGGTGTTCACACTGAGTGGCTGCAGAGTACTTTTACTGATAAACAAGCACAGACACACGAGGACAAACGATATAAGTTAGTTACATAAGTATAAATAATGGAGTGTCCCTTGCTTAGTTTTGAAGGAGCCACAGTTAGACACCTGATCCTGCTTACTGCACAACACTCTTTCACTTCACTCACATAGTCTTCTCATCCGCTCGTCATCCCTTTTTGCCATAGTTGAGTGCTTATTGGGCCACTTTATTGTGTTCTATATCAATCAGTTACCGACTTCAGTGGGCAAATTGTTTGTTTGTATATCAGTATTGTTTGTTTGTATATTGCATAGCACAATATTATTATGGCTCTAGGCAGAAGTTTTGCTTTGGCGTTTCTGATTTATTCTACAATTCAAACATGGAGATTTTCCCAAACTCCTGTTCCACTTACACTGAAAGACATGAATGGAAATCTTCTCTTTCATATTGGGAACTTAGGCCATCAACAACTTTACTGGCACCTGATATCACCTTTCCTACAGGAACATCTGAGCCGCTGGGGGAAGGTACACAGGAAACGCTGCAGCGCCTCTGAGACCAGTGTTAACTCCAACAAGCTGCTGGTTACCTTCAGCGTGCTACTCTGTGGCGATGTACACCCCTGTCCTGGCCCAAACACCACACAGCAAGCAAAACAACTATGCCCAAGCTGTGGTAAGACCGTAAAAAGAGATTCAAAAGCGGTGGCTTGTGACATTTGTGATGTATCAGCAGTGGCCACAGAAAATGACATGTTTGACAGTCTCAATCGGAGAGGACTTAATTTCATCCATGTGAACGCACAGTCTGCTGCCGAAATGAGAGGAATTAAAACGTCTAACACACGGGCTGCAGAAGTTGCTGTGACTAAGACATGGGTCAATTGAGGACGATGAGGTTGAGGTTCCGGGTTATAGCATTCATAGAATTTACCGAAACCGAAACGGTGGAGGCATGTGTGTTTTTACTAGGATGCATGGGTCTAAATTATGTAGCACTGAATTGGTTTAGGTCTGACCAAAAGAACACAAGTATGTAATGTTGGTGATATTCTGTCAGAGGCTAAAGAAATATCCTGTGGATCAATTTCAGGGCAGCTCTTATTTTTTATATACATTAATGATATGCAAGATACAGTAAAGTGCAAACACTTGCTTTATGATGATGATTCAGCCATACCATATCAGGGAAGGATACCGTTTACCTAGAGGGGACCCTGAGTAAAGGTAAGGGATTGCATTTTATTAGAGATTGGTTGTCTGACAACAAATTGTCACTACATTAGTGACAAACTGAATCGATTTTGTTTGAAACAAAACGTAGATTGCTTAGGGCTGAGAAGATAATGGTAAACTTTGCGAGCAAATCTAAAACAAGTGTATCTTGTCTTGGTGGGTCCCAAGATCAATCCCTTTCTGGAGACCTGATTGATGCTAAATCCTTTTAACCTCTTAGGTCGATCCGACACGCAGGCGTCCCATCTAGACATCTGGAAATGCAAATGTGGTACGCTAAATGCTAATAGCACTCGTTAAAACTCAAACGTTCATTAAAACACACATGCAGGATACTGAATTAAAGCTACACTCTTTGTGAATCCAGCCAACAAGTCAGATTTTCAAAATGCTTTTCGGCGAAAGCATGAGAAGCTATTATCTGATAGCATGCAACACCCCAAAAGACCCGCAGGGGACGTAAACAAAATAATTAGCATAGTCGGCGTTACACAAAACGCAGAAATAAAATATAAAACTTCATTACCTTTGACAATCTTCTTTGTTGGCACTCCTAGATGTCCCATAAACATCACTATTGGGTCTTTTTTTCAATTAAATCGGTCCATATATAGCCTAGATATCGATCTATGAAGACTGTGTGATCAAGGAAAAAAACAGCGTTTTATAACGCAACGTAATTTTTTAAAATTAAAAAAGTCGACGATAAACTTTCACAAAACACTTCGAAATACTTTTGTAATGCAACTTTAGGTATTAGTAAACGTTAATAATCTATCAAATTGATCACGAGGCGATGTATATTCTATAGCTCTACGTCTTGAAATAATGTCCGGATAAATCTCAACCAAAATATCCAGTCGGAGACCGGAAGAAATGGGCTGTGTCTTCTTCGTTTGACCAAGAAACAAAGCCTAGGCAATTGACAAGGCTGGTGACATCGTGTGGAAGCTGTAGGATTTGCAATCTCGGCTCCAGGTAATGTGGTTTCCATTCAACAATACATTCAAATGGCGCATTGACAAGCCCTCAACTGGCAGCTTCATTAAATAGTACCCGCAAAACACCAGTCTCAACAGTGAAGAGGCGACTCCGGGATGCTGGCCTTCTAGGCAGAGTTCCTCTGTCCAGTGTCTGTGTTATTTTGTCCATCTTAGTCTTTTATTTTTATTAGCCAGTCTGAGATATTGCTTTTTCTGTGCAAATCTGCAGAGAAAGGCCAGCATCCCGGAGTTGCCTCTTCACTGTTGACATTGAGACTGGTGTTTTTTACTGGTACTGTTGACATTGAGACTGGTACTATTTAATGAAGCTGCCAGGATGTACAGTATGTGCTCCCCATACTGCACTGACTTTGGTCATTGCATTTAGCTAGCCTGTCTAAATATGCCTCAGAGCTGTCTGACAAAATAATTTGACTATTTCTTCAAAGTAGATAAGGCAAACTGTCTTTGTCCATCTTTTTGTTGTGGTTTGTACATTCCTCTCTCATGCGGTCTGTGTGTATCTAACCTAATTTAGCAGTCAGGCCTGGTCCTGGCAGATCTGCCTCCCTAGGTGAGACAAAAACAATTGCAGCCCTCCTATACCCCCACGACACTAAAACAGTCTCTAAAACAGTTAAATTATGTATTTTCCAGACACTGAAGTTTAAATGTAGGTCTGTAGATGTGTTTCCATCAAATGTACTTGTTGCAAATGATGTGATGATGTAGTGCACATAAAAATACCTTTTGCGGTTAAATTCCGATGTACTGAATAAAAAATACAAGTTAAATGTGTTTCAACTATACTGGTGGTTTTCTTACAAAAGAAATGTGTATATAGCGAGTGTGCCCATTCTGGTATGAGCATGTGCACTCTAGCCAACATCTCGCAGATACAGAGCGCGTATAGCCAACATTATTAGATTATTATGATTTGTCAAACCGCATCCAAGCATTGGTCATCATGTCACCAGAATAAGATCCTCTATATATATTTATTATATTATTATATATCGAAAAGGAGCATCAAGCTCATTGCCTTGCACTTTCATCACCCTTTGAAGTTCATCATAATTTATTTCATCTGTAGCCTAATAAACTGCATGGATTCCCCCGAGACGTAATGAGAGGACTCTGCGTTAACTTCGATATGAAGTTTATTATATCAATATATAAATGAGCTTCCACCACCCTTTCTCACGTCATTTATTTTACCGACACAAAAAGATCCCACAATGTCGAACAAACAAATGATCTGTCGGCATTTACAAAATTGTACCAAAACTTCCTGTTTCCATCACAGCTGTCGTGATTTTATTTTTTATACAGTATGACTTTATTCGCATAAATACTGTGGATGGAAATGTGGTTTATGATTGGTTCAGATTGAAACCTATTGAAATCTATTTGGACCAAATATAGGCCGGACCGGATGTTTGTGGTTGTTGAAATCAAAGCAAATACAGACATCTATGTTTGGGCCAAATTAAGGTACACCCAGACCGTACCAAATCTGAACTAAACATAGACATCTATGATTGGTTCAGATTTGGTCCGGTCCTTGAATGTTCAAACCAATGCCGGTCCACACCAAACAAATGTTGGCTTCCCTCCATACTTATTCGGGTGTAGCCTACAGTGTCAGCCCATAATGGAATTTTATGAATGCCCATCCATATGGTAGCCCTGCCGTTTGTAAAACAGGCAGGTGCATTGGCTTTATTAGTCCTGATTTCTGGACTAATCACTTCATCAGGGGTAATCTTGAGCCTATTTGCAATGGGTATCAATGGGTCTTTCTCAAAATGCATACTACCATGCTCCGAGCATGCAATTTGGAGTACAAGAGGGTTGGAGTGAGTCCAAATCAAAGTATGCAAAATGGAGCATGAAGGGCACTTTTCGAATACGTACTCCGTTTGTATATATTTTGCATATGCAAATATGACGCAACTTGGTAAAAATGAGGCACATTTTCTTGAAATCAATGGTGGCCATTATTTGAACTGAAGCCAGAGAAAATTAACTCAGACTTCGGAATTAAATGTTGCTTATTCATATCTCATATGCTGCCTGACTACACTATTGCATCTTTGATATGTTCATAAATACATGCTATGTTAAATGTGGCAGGTTGTAAGCCGACAGTAAGTCAAAAGAGCTAACTGGCTAGCTACTACTGTTAGCTACTACTGTTAGCTAGCCAGATATCCATGAATAATTGTTAGCTAGCTACCCACAAAGAATTTACATCTACTGTGGATAATTGGATTTAGGTAAAAGGAACAGGCATGATGTAAAAACTGTCTGTCTATCTCATGGCATTGTCATAAATTGTATATCCAGCCTGTATGCTACAGATAAGGCCCGATAATATTTTGGGACTGAAACCTAGAAGTTTAAGTCAAAAATAAGACCATAAATTGGGCTTATTTTGGACCAATTTGGAGAAAGTGAAACCTCTCGCTTCGCCTCTTGCTCTCTGGTTTGCCTCTATCTGAACCGGGGGGGAAAAGGCAAATGGATTATGGTCATTGTAGTTACTTACCACATGACTGCGCTGAACTAGGTTGAATATTTGCTTCACATAGTTCTTGGCTATGGAATTGCCACTGACATCCAAGACTCCATACTCGTCTAAAGCTCTAGGTGTGAGAGTCACATCTTTAATCTTTATTTTGCATTGTTTTTTGGACAGAGAGTAGGAAGGATAGAAGGCAAGAGTGCCACAAAGGCAGTGGGTCGGATTCGAACCCACGCCAACTGTGGTTGGTGTGCTGCAGGCAGCACCACTAAACAATAAACCACCAGGCCACCAAAAGACACATCAATGAAACACAATCAGTGCTTCGATCAGGCAATTGCTTGAACGCTTGGAGTGCTTTCCTTTCAGGTAAGAGCACTTGTTCAGGGAGAATGCATAGTGAAGAATGATATACGGTGGAGCCACTGTTGCAACTTCCCGGCACACAAAAGTATTAGAGGGATTGTGTTGTCATTTTGCTACGATTAACTGGGTCCATTTTGGAAACATTGGAGGGAAACTTCTTCTGAGTGGTCTCCTCGCAGGTGTTCTGTAAGTGTGTATGAGTGAGTGCTTCTTTTTGCATAAAGTGTATTTTTATCAGAGGATGAATTAGTTAGGCTGTGACACTTCTGTTACCAGCGAGAGTGGGAGTCCACGTTATATTATTCTATTAAGACGAATAGCAGATATCAGTTATCACTATACAGGATAGAACAGGACTGAAGCAAGTTATAGGCCCATATCTACACTCTTAGAAAACAAGGTGTAATCTAGAACCTTAAAAGTTTATTTGGCTGTCCCCATAGGAGAACCCTTTGAAGAACCATTTTCTACAGAGGGTTCTACGTGGAACCCAAAAGAGTTATCCTATGCGGAAAGCCGAAGAACCATTTTGGAACCCTTCTTTCTAAGAGTGCATTTAAACATTATATCATTTTTCTTTTCAAACTGCAGTGCAGTTTCAGAAAATTCTATCAAAATCTGAAAAACTACAGTGGGGTTCGAAATTATTGGCACATTTGATAGAGATGAGCAAAAATGACCGTATGAAATGAATAAAACAATCTGGAAATTATATGATTATATACTAATATAATTTCTCAGAGAAAATTATTTTGTTGGGCAAGTAATATTATTTTCTCTAAAAGGTAGGGGTCAAACTTATGACACCCCTGTGTTCAATACCTCACCTTGTGAGGATTACGGCACTGAGCCTTCTAATATGTTGGAGAAGGCATTCCTCGGAAACTGAGATGGCTATTGCAAAATATAGATTTTGTGGCCAATTAACCATTTCTTTGTGGATTTTGATGCGTGCTTGGGGTTATAGTTTTGCTGGAAGATACACTTACGGCCATGTTTCAGCCTCCTGGCAGAAGCAACAAGCTTTTGTAAAAAATATCCTGGTACTGGGTAAAGTTCATAATGCTGTTCTCTCTGAGTAATTGTATTAGTATAAAATAATATAATTTCCCCAAAAAGCTTTAGCATACAATGCCTTCAGAAAGTACTCATACCCCTTTACTTATTCCAAATGTTGTGTTACAGCTTTAATTAGATATATCTTTTTTTTGTCCTGTTTGAACATAACTCTTTGCCCCAGTCTATGGTCGTTTGCCCTCTGAAGCAGGTTCTCATCAAGGATTTGCCTGTATTTGTCTCCATTCATTGTTCCCCCTGTCCTTATCAGTCTCCTAGTCACTGCCACTGAAATGCATCCCCATAGCATGATGCTCCCACCACCATGCTTCACGGTAAGGATGGTGTTAGACGGGTGATAAAGCTGTGCCTGGTTTTCTCCAAACGTAGTGCATTGCATTCAGGCCAAAGTGTATAATTTTTGTCTCATCAGACCACATAATATTTTGCCTTGTTCTCTGAGTCTTTCACATGCCTTTTTCCAAACTTCAGGCGTGCTGTCACGTCTGGCCACTCCCATGAACCCCATATTGGTGAAGTGCTGTAGAGACTGTTGTCCTTCTGGCATGTTCTCCCATCTCAGCCAAGGAACTGTAGTTCTGTCAGACTGGCCCTTGGGTTCTTGGTCATCTCCCTGACCAAGGTCCTTCTTGCCCAGTTGCTCAGTTTGGCTGGACGGCCAGCTCTAAGCAGATTCTGGGTAGTTCCATATTTCTTCCATATCCCAATGATGGAGCCCACTTTGCTCTTGGAAACTTTCAACCCTTTGGAAATTGTTTTATATCCTTTCCAGATATATGCCTCATCACAATTCTATCTCTGAGTTCCTTGGACATCATGGTATAGTTTCTGCACTGACATACACTGTCAACTGTGGGACTCTGTGTTTCTTTCTAAATCATATCCAAACATTTGAATTGGCCACAGGTGGACTCCAATCATTTTGTAGCAAAGTCTCAATGATGATCAAATTAAGTTGGATGCACCTGAGCTCAATTTGGAGTGTCATAGCAACGGTAAGTGAATACTCATGTAAATTATATATTACATATATTACATTTTCAATACATCTACAAACATTTCTAAAATAAATGTTCACTTTGTTATGGAGTATTGTGTGTAGATGGGTGAGAAAAAAACTGATTTAATACAGTTTGAATTTAGGCTACAACACAACAAAATGTGGAATAATCAATACTTTCTGAAGGCACTGTAGCTCAGTATTTCATTTTTTTCATATACAGTCATTTTTGCTCATTTTTATCAAGGGTGTAAATAATTTTAGACCCCACTGTATGCATACCAGTTCACTCACATACACTAATTTGCACTTGGCAGACACAATTAGGCTACAAAGGGATTGTAAGTTTTTTTCACACCAACCACACAAAACAGCAAGCATGTTTTCATTTTCCACCCTTAAAGCACATTCAAAGACCGCAAGGTATTACAGACAAAATATTTGCACAATAATGTCTGCTCCAAATCAATTTGCCACGGACTGGCCAAAAGCACTTGTAGCAATCCCACCTCAACAACTCCCGTAACCTCCAAAACAATCTTATTAACCCCAAATCCCACACTGCTTCAGATCGCCGTACTAACACTAATTTAAATTATTCTGCAGTCAGGAGTCATGCCTCGTATTCAAGTCTTAGCCTTAGCACATTTCTCATATTTTACCCTCATTTGTTACTATTATTTAAATACCAGGTGAGTGCTGGGAGTGAATTCTAATAGGTGAAGGTGAGGCAGGACCACCTCATCGCCAGTATTTTAGGCATGGTCATGCCTGATTGGATTTAGAGGGCTGTCTTTCTCTGTAGAGCTGAAACACATTAGGATAAAAACATAGCTGGACAAAATATTCATGAACACAGTTAGCGCACGTGTACAAACATACTGTAGATGTGCACTCTCTCTCTCTCTTTTCTCTCTTTGCCTGAGCCCTGGATACCCAGTTGCACCACTCCCTTCATCGCTCCTGTCACTCTTTCTCTCTTCTCTTTCTGTTTCTCTCTCTCTTTCTGATTGATTCAGGCTGTGATTCCGAGTGGACCTAACAATACATCTACTCTATCTCCTTTCTTATCCGTTTATCTGTCACAGTAATCTTACCATATCTATTCTCTCTCTCTGTGTGTGTACAGTATGTGTGCATAAGCCAGCCACATTCTACATATTTATGCACATAGCAGTGGAAACCCATGGAAAGTGTTTACATCAATGTTAGCATTTGATAAGCTCTCACAGACCTGACTTCTCATACTGTTCGTGCTGTTGCCTTTACCACGAGAGCAAGATGCATGTCTCTGTTTGCGTGGCCTGCACCCCCCCTAAACTCAACCTTGCCCCGTGCCAGTAGGGCGGTAATGTACAACCATAAACTAACCATGGGGGTCTAAAACATCCTAGAATCCTTTGGATTAGCATACGTCTCGCAGCTATCTCGCTGCTATAATCTGTGGTCTTCGCCCCTCGCAGCTTCCGCATATTCATCTCTGGCTCCCTCCCTCCCCCAATCTGAATTCTGAAATTGCAAAATGGTAATAAAGAAGATGGACCGCAGGACTTTCCTATTGATCTGTCCTCTAATGTGCTCCTGTGATTCGTAATATTGCCGCTACTGACCAATACTGCCCGTAACTGACCGCTTCTGCAAATTATGATGGGGCGAGAATCACCTTCTCAGAGATTAAGCATCCTGTGTTCCGATGGTTTAAATGACGGAGGGCATGTGCTTAGAAGAGAGAAAGAGAGAGAAAGAGAATAGGCTATAGAAGTGTGTGAATCCATTAAGCTCTTCGTATTGCTGTGGAGGCTCAGGCTGCTGAGCATTGGACAGCATTGCAATAGTTTGGATATCTGTCTCTTTCTCCCTTTTTTTCTGTGTTGAAATCAGATGTGTGCACTGATATGAGACCCCATGTTTGATCCGCGGGGGCAATTTCATTTTATTTTGTTTTAACATAGGGGAGATTCATTTTCCTTTGTTATTCACAGATAACAATGCATTTGGCACTTAGCATAATCGCTGGCATAGAGATGGAGCGGGCCTCCGAGAGAGACAGGGGGACAGAAAATGGGGGAGAAAACAAGCACCCTTTCACTTTCAGGTCGCAGATCAGCAGTCTTGCACCAGCTTTGTCAAAGATTTAGTCCAACAAAACAATTCCTCATTTTATTTTCCTTTCTTTGCCTATTACCATGTTTACAACTAGTTTGATTTTATCAAAAAAATTTTTTTGAAAACAATGTTTGCTTCAGCAGCCCCGAGAGGAGAGGAATTTGAAAAGATGTCACCAAGAGTGATAGCCTAAGAGGATCAGACATGCAAGAGTGGAAGACAGCCCCTTATGTGTTTCCAAAGACAGAACAAAGAGCGAATTATCATTTAATCCAGGCCTAGTTAGTATGAGGAGGAGCTGTGTGTGTGTGTGTGTGTGTGTGTGTGTGTGTGTGTGTGTGTGTGTGTGTGTGTGTGTGTGTGTGTGTGTGTGCGTGTGTGCGTGCGTGCGTGCGTGCGTGCGTGCGTGCGTGCGTGCGTGCGTGCGAGGAGGAACAGGAGAAGAAAAGAGAAGGGTGTGTTTGTGTCCAAGTTCGTCTCCGATAATGGGAATGGTGGCAGACATTGCCCTGTGAAGGAGAGGAGTAAATGGCATCTACATCACAATAAAATCATCAGGATCCCTATATGGTAAAATAGGTCTTTATGCACTTTAACAGTTGTTTACCTGAAGGACCGAGCAGTTTAGTGTTCAGGTTGAAGGATTTTCCACTTCCTTCCACTCTAGCAATGCAAAAGAAAATGTGTGTTCATGCCAAAAATGCAAAAGACCAACCGGCTTTCAGATTTGCAAAATAGCTTCCACTGACCTGGCCAAAAAAGAACAAACAATGCACTCGCTACTGTAATACATCACTTTGTGTGTGTTTGACATTACAGACCAAATCAGACATCCTGAGATATTGAGAAAGGGGGATAAAGGAGATTTGTCCAGTAAATAAATGTGGATCTGAATGTTATTTCCTGTATGGGGAAACATTGTAAACAATGAGTTGAAGGTATCCTTTGATCAATGCGGTTTGGCTTTCCCCATCTATCTTTCTGAGGAAAATATATATATTTTTTAAATAGGCAAGCCAGTTAAGAACAAACTCTTATTTACAATGACGGCCTAGGACAGTGGGTTAACTGCCTTGTTCAGGGGTAGAAATACATATTTTTACCTTGTCAGCTCAGCGATTTGGTCAAGCAACCTTTCAATGCTCTAACCACTAGGCTACCTGCCGCCCCAAAATGTGGACATGCCAGTTAGAAAGCTTAGGTAGATTAGATCGGAAACCCCATTGGGGCAAAACAAATCTTGAAACTGAAACAACAAAGCAAGCAGTTACACCTCTTTAAACACGAAAATGCCTCCTTCCTTCCCTCTCTCCTGACAAACATACGATCCCAAAGACACAAAGGGTACACTTGCGCTCTGATCCCATCTGAAAATAATATCTCCATCCCAAGCAGATTCACAGATGGAGCAAAATAAATAACAATGGGAAAAGGAGGGGTAAAACAACATATGGGTGGGAGGAGGGGGGAGGTCTTCATTGTATTCTATTTGTTATGTTTTGAATTGTGCCACAGGTTAAGAAAGTCCAGGCGTCTTCTTCAAAGGCCTTTTGAGTTTAATATTAAAGGTAAAAAATTGTGTAGAAAATGTCAAAGTATGTGGGAGTTGGGGGTTAAGGCAGGTAAGGCAACTCCGAAATGGAGAAAGAGTCACTAATGCCCCATGCCTTTTCTTGGCACCAGAAACATTTTTTACAGAGATGCCAAATACATAAAATAGGCCTGTCTCCCATCACTCCATCACCATTTTCTTATTGGCTTATTAGACCTCCATTGGCTCTGTCTTTTTCCACTTCAATATTGGATTTTTGGAGCCCACCCAGAGTTGTTACCGCTAACTCTGGGACTTCATCAAGCTCTGTGCTACCTGTGGAAATGCGTAAAAAATTGCAGCAAAATGCTAGTCTAAATGTAAATAGCTCCTGTAATTGTTATCTTTGTGGGGGTAGATCTTTTGTCATTGTTTTGGGGGTATTTTGAATTCTTCATCCGGGCTAATTTCGATTTAATGCCCTCCATGCATGGCCAAAGTGGCACAGATAACTTGTCGAAATACGTTTGGGCACTTTTGTGTGCTATTTCTGTAAGTGCTTGGAATGGAGTGAGGCAATAACATGGTTCCGCTTCTTTAGCAACCTGTGAACTATTGTTGCTGCTATTATGTCTGATGTATTTTGCAAAGCATTTTTATACTAAAGTATAAAGCCCAGTCTCATCAGTTAAAATCCATACCTTGTAACTTGTAATATTAATTGAACCATGTTAATGGTCATTTTAAATGTAACAGGAGACTTTTCTAGGAGTTGAGAAAATGCTTCACACCGACACTGATGCCGATTAATTCTGGCTTGGGTTTTGTCGTTACACTGCAAAGGTTTAAGGCTTGGCCACTCTCACTTTCTGCTCTCTCTTTTTCTGTCTCTCTCACACACACTCATTCAGTCTCTGACAACCACCACGATCAGTACAGTACGCATACTGCGGTGCCGCTGCTGATAAGACACCCGCCCAAACATCATTTGAGGTCTCCAAAGCAGAACTGTCCAAGGAGGGCTATCTCCAGAAAGCTGATACGCATCCGCTAGCCTGCTGTCTCATTGATCTGCCTTCTCCTCACAACCCAGCTCAAGCGTTCTCTGTTTGCCATGCCTTGGCGAGTCTACTTTTTAAAACATTGCACTTGAGATTGAGGAGATTTTTACTGCCGCTCTGTTGCTCCCCGCTCTCTCTCCAAGAAAAAAACTGTGTTTCTGCAGTTAGCCGTTGGCTACATGTTTACGTCATCTCATGCTGATAAGGTAGAACTGTATCTCTGCAGATGTTTAAATTACTCTGAAGGACTTACACAGAACGATGCACATTGTATTGGAAGAGGGCATGCGGTTCCAGTTTTCGGTACAGTGCCTTGCAAAAGTATTCATCCCCCTTGGTGTTGATTTTATTTGGATTTCATGTGATGGACATACACAAAATAGTCCAAATTGGTGAAGTGAAATGAAAAAATAAAAAACAATTACCTTCAAAATTCACGTAATTATTTAGAATGCACACAGGTGGACTTTATTTAAGTGTCACATGATCTCAGTTTATATACACCTGTTCTGAAAGGCCCCAGAGTCTGCAACACCACGAAGCAAGGTGCACCATGAAGACCAAGGAGCTCTCCAAACAGGTCAGGGACAAAGTTGTGGAGAACTACAGATCTGGGTTTGGTTATAAAAAAAATATCTGAAACTTTGAAGATCTCACAGAGTTAAATCCGTTATTAAAAAATGGAAAGAATATGGCACCACAACAAACCGCCCACCAAATCTCACAGACCAGGCAAGGAGGGCATTAAATCAGAGAGACAACAAAGAGACCAAAGATTACCCTGAAGGAGCTGCAAAGCTCCACAGCGGAGATTGGAGTATCTGTCCATAGTACCACTTTAAGCCATACACTCCACAGAGCTGGGCTTTATGGAAGAGTCACCAGAAAAAAGCAAGCAAACATGTTTGGTGTTTGCCAAAAGGCATGTGGGATGATGAGATAAAAATGTTGCTTTTTGGCCATTATGGAAAACACAATGTGTGGCACAAACCCAACACCTGTCATCACCCCGAGCATAACATCCCCACAGTGAAGCATGGTGGTGACAGCATCATGCTGTGGGGATGTTTTTCATCGGCAGTGACTGGGAAACTTGACCGATTTGAAGGAATGATGCATGGCACTAAATACCGGGAAATTCTTGTGGGAAACCTGTTTCAGTTATTTGAGACTGGGACGGAGGTTCACCTTCCAGCACGACAATAACTCTAAGTATACTGCTAAAGCAACACTTGAGTGGAAACATTTAAATGTCTTGGAATGGCCTAGTCAAAGCTCAGACCTCAATCCAATTGAGAATCTGGTATGATTTAAGATTGCTGTACATCAGTGGAACCAATCTGACTTGAAGGAGCTAAAGCAGTTTTGCCTTGAAGAATGGACAAAAATCCCAGTGGCTAAATGTGACAAAAAAAATTCCCATGAAAATGTGTTTTTTGTTAGAAATGTCTTCTCCAACGGAGATTATGTCCCTTAATAACAAATGTGTATGCCATATGTAAATACAAATACAATTCTTAAGTTACGAGCCTTGTTGTTTAAGCCACAGAAAAAGATGGCAACCCTCCCCCTAGCCATGATTGGCTGAGATAATGAAGGTACTTGACATGCCGAGAGAGGAGTTTGGATTGGTCTGCCATATTGAAGGCTTCTGTCTATTTGAGCTCGTCAGTCTGTGTTGGTAGCCCTGTCGAACACGGCTTTAAAAAAATGTATTTCGTAGTGGAGCTGCATCCACTTTCTGGAGGATCAAGTCTTGAAATCGGTGGAATTAGAGTATGATAGCTTGTCCATCATGCATGCAGGTCCATCATGCATACAGGTATGATTGTCTAGTGTTAGCTAGCTACATTTTCAGATATTAAAAGTTTCTATTTTTTGACAGAAAGTGGTTTAATTTCAAGCTAAAGTGTAGCGTTAGCTAGGAAGCTAACATTAGCTGGCTGTCTCCCTAGCTGATGGTATTATGTGTATCCCAGAGCCATATTCATGCAGGGTAGTAAACAACATGATTTGGCACTGCGTTCATTGTTGTTTAACTAGCTAACTTTAGTTGGATGGCTCGTTAGCTAACGTTACGTGATGTATGTGATCTTAAACGTTATTTACCTAGCTAGGTTGATTGCTTACCTAGCATGTCTTAAGCCAAATTTTGCTATCTGGTTCCCTAGCTGATGTTATTATGCGTATCCCAGAGCCGTTTGCTTTTCTAGTTAGAACCTGATGTTAGCTAGCTAACATTGAACCTGGTTGGTAAGCTCCCAACACTGTGGCATTGTTGGCACTGTTCGTTGTTGTTTAACTACCTAATGTTAGCTGGCTGGCTCGTTAGCTAGCGTTACGTGACGTGTGTTCAACACCCGTTGAATATGGCTGGTGTCAGTAAATGTCTGCAAAAAAGTGTAATGAAATTGTTGCCAGCAGAGCTGGTTAGGCTGTTTTCACGTTATCCATAGGTAAACAAATCATCGGACAGAGTATCAAGTGTGCACTCTGAGAGCGAAACGAGATGCTGGGGCTAAAGCTTAAGAGGGTGTGAACGATGCTGTATGGGTGTAGACAAAGAAGAGCTCTTCACAAGATACTAAAACATTCAAAGATAATTTTCTGAAAAGTGAATTTAAAAGTTTTTCAACTTTCAAAGCAGAATTACTTTCCCATTGTTCCTGAAATGCAGTGTATGATATACAATTTTGTCGCTCTGAGTCTCTACCTTTCTCCGATGATAAAAATAAAACACTTTCTAATATTGCTACATAAGACCGAATCCAGGTGGTGAGTCACAATTATGCATTTGTTATGTTAAAATATGTCATAAGCATGACACCAAATATAAAATGGTATTGATCATCCAGAAATTAAATTAGACTTAAAATAAGACCATGCTGTATTTTGACTCATATTATTTTTATTATTGTTTTGTAGGTTTAAAAATACAAAGATAAAACATGGAACAAAACGTGTTCATGTCATTGTTAACATCACTTCTCAAATGCAAAATGAACATACATGGGGAAATGCCATAGGATCAAAAGAAATTCCATAATGGAACCAGTAACAGAGATCATTTATTAGCATGCCATTCAATAGCCAACATAAGAAGCAATCATAGCAATACAACACTGTAACAAAAATGTATATTCTTATTTTACTAAAGTTTGTATGTTGGGCTCATACACATGGAACTGAATGTCTGTCTCGTTATGGGCTAAACTTTGCGCATGCAATGCACATGGCATGTCATTTGGGCCCTCCTCTTGTCGCTTCACAGTTAACACAAGACACCACTAACTTCCTTGTGCATCTCCAAGACATAACTTTCTGGCAAGTGTTGCAACTCTTGTGTGTTTTGGTCTGTTTGGAATGCCTGCTCACTTGACACTGCCTCTGCTTATGATGCTGCTCTGGCTGTCGATCCTCCGGGTGCTGCTGCAATGGACCTTGGATAAGTGGCACAGCTTTCCCTGCTATGTGATCTGCTCTGAGCTCTCTTGACAGTTGAAGCATATAATCCCTCCGTAGCAGCCTTTCCCTTGTGCAGGCCTTCTAGAGGATGTGCACATTTACGCCAGCCAGGTCAAAGATGTTGTAAAACACTGTGACTGGCCATCTTCGGGTACCACCTTTGATGCTGTACTGGCACGCCATTTGGTCCAGCACATCCACGCCCACCTTCAAATAAAATCAAAGTGTATTAGTCAAATTCACTGGAATAGGCCTACAATACAGTAGGCCACATCGTAGGCGACAACATAATGCTTAAATGCAAGATATATGCAATGATTCGAATCAATGAAATAAAAAAGATAAACCTTTTGTTTTATTGTTAGTGTGTAACCTTCTCAGGCTTTTTGGCCTCCCCCGATGGGAATAGCTGGGTGCATCGTGCTGATATGGCAGACGTTCTTTCGCAGCATAGCACTGGTAGATGGTCAGCATGGCTCTCTCACTTTTCAGCACTTGTGTATTGAACAGCTCTGCCTGCTCTTTGGCGGAGGGGAGCAGCTCCCGTCAACGCTTGTTCACTGAGCCCACCTGGCTGTTTTATTTGGCCAGATCCATGGAGGTGAAGAAGTTGTCCGTTGTGATGCTCCTTTTCTTTTCCTAGATACGGATCCACCAATATATCTCCACCTGGAGACTCCCGCTTTTGGTCTTTTTTTTATCAAAACGCAAGAATCTCCCTAAATCTGTTGCGGGACCTGGTCTCCTTGAAGAACACATAGCCCCAGTCAGCTGACCAGAAGCTCTCCAAATCCTTTTCACACATTGTGCACCTCGGATGTACAAAAGCACAACGAAGGCTCCTAGATTCCTCCTTGATACTGTGGGCCTCAGCCACGGTACAGTCATTGATGTGGGTTTAGCATTCCATCATCAAAGACACACAGGAAAGCAGTGAGCGCATCCTCAATATTGTGCTTGGCAGCTTCAGTGATTATATTCAGTCCTTTCCATTTTTCTTTATTTTTACTATTTTCTACATTGCAAAATAATAGTGAAGATATAAAAACTATGAAATAGCACATATGGCGCAGCGGTCTAAGGCACTGCATCTCAGTGTCAGAGGCGTCACTACAGTCCCTGGTTCAAATCCAAGCTGTATCACATCCGGCCATCATTGGGAGTCCCATTGGGCAGCGCACAATTGGCCCAGCGTCGTCCAGTTTTGGCCGGGTTTAGGCGATTATTGTAAATAATATTTTGTTCTAAACTGACTTGCCTATTTAAATAAAGGTAAAATAATATATATATATATATATACACTGCTCACAAAAAATAAAGGGAACACTTAAAATAAAGTGGTGATCCTAACTGACCTAAGACAGGGAATTTTTACTAGGATTAAAAGTAAGGAATTGTGAAAAACAGTTTAAAAGTATTTTGCTAAGGTGTATGTAAACTTATGACTTCAACTGCATACATTTTATATATGTTATCAGAAGAATAATTATGTTGTTGTGTTTATAAAGGTCTTAGGTAACATTAGACTACTAAAAAACTTATTTCAAAGAACATAATAGCATTCATTAGTTAGTTACTCTAGGCTAAATCAAAATCAAATCAAATAGTATTTGTCACATACACATGGTTAGCAGATGTTAATACGAGTGTAGCGAAATGCTTGTGCTTCTAGTTCCGACAATGTAGTAGTAACCAACCAGTAATCTAACCTAACAACCTAACCTAACCACAACTGCTACCTTATACACACAAGTGTAAAGGGATAAAGAATATGTACATAAAGATATATGACTGAGTGATGGTACAGAACGGCATAGGCAAGATGCAGTAGATGGTAACGATTACAGTATATACATATGAGTAATGTAGGGTATGTAAACATTATATTAAGTGGCATGGTTTAACCTCTCTAACCTGAGAAAAATCTATTCAGGAAGTTTTGGGGGAGGGCTTTTGAAGTATTCTATTCAATGCCATTACAGTATCCATTGATTTAAGACTCAATTTGCAGATCCCTATGCGTTCCACTCTTTAGAAATTGTTTCAGGGTTGTATTCTTATAAATGAGGGAGTAAACCCAGTCTGAATGAGTGGACCCTGACGTGTCACAGAGCTTTTTCATGCGCAATCCCAAGAGTGCATTTCTTGTTTACCTTTTATATTGACAACATCATTGTTCTGTTGAAATATTATAGATCATTTAGGCTAAAAAAACGGAGAATTGAATATAAACATCAATTGACATATTTCTATGAACTCTACGGACAATTTCGATTTTTTTGTCTGCCTGTTTTGACTGTGTTTGAGCCTGTTGATTACTGAAGAAAACCCGAGCAAAACAAGGCTTTTGGATATAAAGAGACTTTATCGAACAAAAGGAACATTTATTGAGTAAATTAATGTCTTCTGAGTGCAAAAATTTGAAGATCAAAGGTAAGGGATTAATTATATCTCTATTTCTGAGTTTTGTAACGCTTCTGCTTGGCTGGTTACTGTTTGTAATAATTTGTCAACTGGGCTATGTTCTCAAATAATCGTAAGGTATGCTTTCGCCATAAAGCATTTTTTTTTAAAAATCTGACACCGTGGTTGGATTCACAAGAAGTTAATCTTTAAACCTATGTAAAATATGTTTTGTTTTCTGAATTTTTATAATGAGTATTTCTGTATTTGAATTTGGCGCTCTGCAATCTCACTGGATGTTGGCCAGATGGGACGCTATCGTCCCACATACCCTAGAGAGTTTAAAGTGGCTTGTGATACATTTTTTACATCAATTTCCATTTTAAAGTGGCTGGAACTGGAGTCAGTATTTTGGCAGCAGCCACTCAATGTTAGTGGTGGCAGTTTAACAGTCTGATGGCCTTGATATAGAAGCTGTTTTTCACTCTCTCGGTCCCTGCTTTGATGCACCTTTACTGACCTCGCCTTCTGGATGATAGCTGGATGAACAGGCAGTGGCTCGGGTGGTTGTTGTCCTTGATGATCTTTATGGCCTTCCTGTAACATCGGGTGGTGTAGGTGTCCTGGAGGGCAGGTAGTTTGCCCCCGGTGATGTGTTGTGCAGTCCTCACTACCCTCTGGAGAGCCTTACGGTTGTGGGCAGAGCAGTTGCCGTACCAGGCGGTGACACAGCCCGACAGGGTGCTCTTGATTGTGTGTCTGTAAAGGTTTGTGAGTGTTTTGGTGCCAAAATTCTTCAGCCTCCTACCACTGTGTTGTCGTCCGCAAACTTGATGATTGAGTTGGAGGCGTGCATGGCCACGCAGTTGTGGGTGAACAGGGAGTACAGGAGAGGGCTCAGAACGCACCCTTTCAGAGCCCCAGTGTTGAGGATCAGCGGGGTGGAGATGTTACCTACCCTCACCACCTGGGGGCGGCCCATCAGGAAGTCCAGTACCCAGTTGCACAGGACGGTGTTGAGACCCAGGGTCTCAAGCTTGATGACGAGTTTGGAGGGTACTATGGTGTTAAATGCTGAGCTGTCGTCGATGAACAGCATTCTCACACTGTTATTCCTCTTGTCCAGATGGGTTAGGGCAGTGTGGTTGCGAATGCGTCGTCTGTGGACCTATTGGAGTGGGTCTTGGGTGTCAGGTAGGGTGGAGGTGATACGGTCCTTGAGTAATCTCTCAAAGCACTTCATGATGACGGAAGTGAGTTCTACGGGGCGGTCGTTTAGCTCAGTTACATTTGCTTTCTTGGGAACAGGAACAATGGTGGCCCTCTTGATGCATGAGGGGACAGCAGACTGGGATAAGAATTGATTGAAATGTCCATAAACACACCAGCCAGCTGGTCTGTGCATGCTCTGAGCAATAAGTAAAAACAAAAAAATACTAGTCCAAAGAAATTCATTATAATTTTGTTTTTGGAGGTGTAAAGAAATACACTTGTTGAAATAATTAACTGTATTTAAAAGAAAACAGAATATAATATTTTAAGTTGTATTATGTCTTTGCTTTGTAGCCAGAGCAATGCTGTTGTGCGAGTGGTCATTTACTGAACATATGGACATTTGGAAATAGAGCTGCACCTCTTGAATTTTGAGAGTTAATTGACGAATGTTAGTGTCATAGAAACTGTAGAATATGCTCTTTCTGATACTATATAGAAATCAAAATGTTTTAGAAGGATTTGATAAACTGCATCTGTCAATTACAGGCTGCACCCATTTCTTCATGTACAATTTGACAAGTAATAATTTTGTCACTCAGACTATTGTCAATTTCATCTTGTCTTTAGGGTAACTCGTATTGTGTGCAATTAGTTTCGGTATAGTTTAGATGTAGTTTTGATGGCCGACTGCGCAGGCAGACAGACTGGCATCGTTTCTTTCCCCTCGCTCATCAACTTGGAGAGAGTCAATGATATGTTTTGCATTATTCTAAGGGGCTACTGCAACACGTAGGCGCAACGCTTATAAATTGTAATAAGAAACTCATTATTACATTGTTGTTCTGAATTAAATCAACCTCTTCACCATGCTTATCATTCAGTTATGCCTCATTTAAATTTGATTGTGATGTAACTTGCACAATTATCTCCTATTCATCCATTTGTCATTCATTCAGTGGGCTGGCATCATTTGATTCCCCTAGCTCAACAACTTGGAAAGAGTCAAGGATAAGTTTTGCATTATTCTAAAGGCCTACTGTAACATGTAGCATGTTTTCGTTTTCCCTTACAATCAATGTGAATGGTTAGAATTATAGTAAATCAAAGTCCTGTAACAGCTTATTTTTACAAAATAAAAGGGCAAATAAAATTAAATCAACCCTCATGGTGCACAGTCAAATTACACTGACCAAAAATATAAAAGCAAATTGCAACAATTTCAAAGATTTTACTGAGTTAGAGTTCGTATAAGGAAATCAATAAATTGAAATGGATTCACTAGAACCTAATCTATGGATTTCACATGACTGGGAATATACATACGCATCTGTTGGTCACAGACACCTTAAAAAAAGGTAGGGGTGTGGATCAGAAAACCAGTCAGTATCTGGTGTGATCTTCATATGCCTCATGCAGCACGACCAATCTCCTTCACATAGAATATGGTCTTTTTCATCGTCAAAGGGTGTGAAAAGTTGCTGAATATTGGTGGGAAGTAGAACATGCTATCGTACACGTATATCCAGAGCATCCCGAAACAATTGGTGACATGTCTGGTGACTATGCAGACCAAGGAAGAACTCTGACATTTTCAGACATTATCATGCAGAAACACAAGGTGTTCGCGGCAGATGAATGGCACGACAATGGGCATCAGGATCTCGTCACAGTAATATACATTTGTGTTGGTTGTCCATAGCTTATGCCTGCTCATACCATAACCCCACCGCCACCATGGGGCACTCTGTTCGCAACGTTGACATCAGACATCTGGCGTTCCTGATCTGGCCGTGGTTACACGTGGTCTGCGGTTGTGAGGCCGGTTGTAATTAACATTACATTCCCTGGCAACATCGCTGGTGGACATTCCTGCAGTCAGCATGCCAATTGCACACTCCCTCACCTTGAGACATCTGTAGTATTGTGTTGTGTGACAAAACTGCACATTTTAGAGTGGACTTTTGTCCCCAGCACCTGCGTAATGATCATATTGTATAATAAATGTTTTTATATGGCACACCTGTCAGGTGGATGGATTATCTTGGCAAACGAGAAATGCTCACTAACAGGGATGGAACCAAATTTGTGCACAAAATTCGATAGAAAGAAGCTTTGTGCATATGGAACAAAATGGCATATATTATTATTATTATTATTATTTCTGGGATCTTTTATTTCATTTCCTGTTTAGTGGAACCAACACTTTAGATGTTGCGTTTACATTTTTGTTCAGTATATTTGCTATAAACATGAGTGCCTGTTATGCAGGTGAATGAGGACCCAAAAGCGACTTGGCGAAAACAGAGTCTTTAATCCAGTAAAGTAAAATACAATCAAAAAACACAATTTCCACTCGTAATGACGAGAACAGACTGGAGACTCGATCTTGAACAGCAGGTTGCCTCGGGAAGGCACTTGAACTTAGCAGACTCAGACACCTGCTCACCACGCAGCATCTGAGGGAAACACGACACGACAGGGCGATACACAAACACAGCACGGTGAACAATAGACAAGGATCCGACAGGGCAGGAACGGAAAACAAGGGGAGAAATAGGGACTCTAATCAGGGAAAAAGATATGGAACAGGTGTGGGAAGACTAAATGATTGATTAGGGGAATAGGAACAGCTGGGAGCAGGAACGGAACGATAGAGAGAAGAGAGAGAGGAAGGGAGAGAGAAAAAGGGGAACGAACCTAAAAAGACCAGCAGGGGGAAAACGAACAGAAGGAAAAGCAAATTGACAAGACAATCTAAGACAAAACATGACAGTGCCAACTCTGATGAATAGAAATTAACACAAACTCATCATTACAATATTGTCTTTCAAATTAAATTAACCTCTTCACCTTCATTATCATTCCGTTTGGTCTAATTTAAATTAAAGTGTGAAGTAACTTACAAAAGTATTGCACATTCATCCATTTGTCATTCATCCAGTGAGGAGAGCGAGAAGAATTAACGCATGGCTGGGTACAAACGTCATACAGCACCTTTTCTTGGCAGGTTAAGTTGGAAATAGGTGTAGGGGGGAGGAAAACAGGTAAAACGGCACTAAATACTGTTCTGTTTGGGATTTCAAAATTCTGACAAATGAGCAATTTAAAATATTTTAAAAAACAGCATGCCATGTAATGCATATCTGCCCTAAAAAAATCTCAAATGAATTTATAGTTGACAGCATTAGACAATTACACTTCCCCATCTAGAGTACTGCATATGCTGTAGAAAACAGTATCTTAAATATTTTATCATAAATAATGTCATGGCCCCTCTGTTCACATCCCTTTCCTCTCTGCATTTGACTGTATTCCTACTTCACCACCAGCGCTGCATGCTGAGATCTGGCTCTCAGCTCCGTAGCTCCAATGCCATCGATGGACTAAAACTCAGGGGACTGCAAATCACTTCTGACATTTCCGCTTGTCCTCCATCTGACCTTCTCCTGTGCTCACCCAATCTTCCTCGATCCAACCAACTCGTCGGCCTGCTCCTGCTTTTCCTCGTCTATTTACTTTATTTCTTCCTCCTTTCTATCATTCCCCCTCGTCTTCCATTTAAGACACTCAGTCATCTAAGTCTTTGTGCACCGGGGCATCCATGCTGTTCTAAGGCTTCTTGCTTTGATAAACCTTTACTGCAGTTCAGTGACCTGAGACTGGAGCAGTGGACCTTGATACTGAGAGAGAGCAGCTTCATATGCAAGTGGACTTGGCGTCTTATCCCTTTCAGTGCTCATATCTCTTTTGCCCTGCTGCTGCTGCCTACCCACCATGCTTTGGACTTCACGACAGAACTCACAGCCCATGGGCAACACAGGCTGTGGTGTGAGGTGGGTGACCTTTGTGGGAACCATGGAGTCTTGGCCTTGCTTCCCTGTACCACCTTCTTTCATGTAACACTCCCTCGCCGTGATTGTAATCTTGCCTGGCAGTGGCCCTAGGGCTCGTAGTTCATTAGGTCTGCTAGCTAGGAAGCAATTACATTTATGACAAGATCTTGCATGGAGCTCATCAGGACTTTGTAGGAATCCTAATAAACTGGGCAGGACATGGCTGAGTGGCTTAGAAGAAAGGTTAGAGAGGTAAAAGACTGGTGTCCCGGTAAAGTGCACGCTAAAGCACGACCTGCAAGGCTTTGTAATGAGATTACCTTGAGCTCCAGAAGGAGAAGGAAAAAAAACATTGTTTTTCAGTGCAGGAACGGAGACTATGGATCGAGGGAAAGATCAATGGAGCAAAGTACAGAGAGAGATCCTTGATGAAAACCTCCCTAGCGCTCAGAACCTCAGACTGTGGCATAGATTCACCTTCAAACAGGGCAATGACATTAAGCACACAGTCAAGACAATGCAGGAGTGGCGTCGGGACAAGTCTCTGAATGTCCTTGAGTGGCCCAGCCAGAGCCCGGACTTGAACCCGATCGAACATCTCTGGAGAGACCTGAAAATATCTATGCAGCGACACTCCACATCCAACCTGATAGAGCTTGAGAGGATCTGTAGTGAAGAATGGGATAAACTCCCTAAATACAGGTGTACCAAGCTTGTAGCATAATACCCAACAAGAGTTGAGCCTGTAATTGCTTGTTGAGTAAAGGGTCTGAATACTCATGTAAATGTGATCGTTATTTTTTTTAATATAACTGTACAAACTTCTAAAAACCTGTTTCTATTTTGTCATTATGGGGTATTGTGTGTAGATTGATAAAGGAAAGATATTGAATCCATTTTAGAATAAGGCTGTAATATAACAAAATGTGTAAAAAAAAAGTAAAGGGGTCTGAATACACTTTATAGGTAGGGGTAAAGTGACCAGGCAACAGGATACATCATAAACAGTATCAGCAACATCTGTGGTGAGTCTCAAAGTGTGTGTGTGTGTGTGTGTGGCATCAGTATGCCTATGTGTGTGCATGTTGTTTGTGTTTGTGTGTGTGTTGGGGTGTCAGTGTATCTATCCCACCCAGATCAGTATTCAGACCACACTCCTGTTCAGTCTGCTGTGAGAGGGAGTGAAAAAACGAAAGAGCAAGCTTGTTTACAGTTCTCCTCTGGGCTCGGTTTAAAAGGGAATTTGCCTCCGAATCTAATCTCCATCTAACACCGCCGGGGTGGCTATTTGCCTAAATAATGTTGCGTATCTCAGTTGACCATATGGCCCAAGGAGACGGCTCATCGTTTTATTACATTTAAAGCAATCTGGCCCAGTCCTCTGTTTCTTATTGCAGGCCTTCACATTCATCCTCCTCCAATCAGGACAGAACGGAACTCTATTTAACTGCAATGGTCCTTTCCACTGATCTAGTGTCCATTGCTTGTGTTTCTTGGCTTGCGTTTATTGGTTACCTTTAGTAGTGGTTTATTTGAAGGAGTTCGACCATGAAGGCCTGATTCACGCAGTCGCCTCTGAGCAGACTATGTTGAGATGTGTCTGTTACTTGAACTCTGAAGCATTATTTGGGCTGCAATCTGATGTGCAGTTAATTGCAGATTTCTGAGTCTGGTAACTCTAATGAACTCATCCTCTGCAGCAGAGGTAACTCTGGGTCCTCCTTTCCTGTGGCGGTCATTATGAGCGCCAGTTTCATCATAGAGCTAGATGGTTTTTGCGACTGCACTTGAAGAAACACATAATTGAAATTGTCCCACTTGACTGACCTTATCTTAAGGTAATGATGGACTGCCATTTCTCTTTGCTTATTTTAGCTGTTCTTGCCATAATATGGACTTGGTCTTTCACACAAGTGATTGACTCAAACACATGTTAACTTCTTCGAGATAGGGGGCGCTCTTTTCATTTTTTGGATAAAAAACGTTCCCGTTTTAAACAAAATATTTTGTCACGAAAAAGATGCTCGACTATGCATGTAATTGACAGCTTTGGACAGAAACAACTCTGACGTTTCCAAAACTGCAAAGATATTATCTGTTATGGAGTTCATTTGGAAAAAAGCTCACGTTTTAATGACTTAATTTTAGTTTTTTTTCTTACCCAAACGTGATGAAGAAAACGGAGCGATTTGTCAACACAAATAATATTTTTGTAAAAACTGAACATTTGCTATTTAACTGAGAGTCTCCTCATTGAAAACATCTGAAGTTCTTTAAAGGTAAATTATTTTATTTGAATGTTTTTCTGGTTTTTGTGAAAATGTTGCTTGCTGAATGTCAGGCATAATCCTATGCTAGGCTATCAATACTGTTACACAAATGCTTGTTTTGCTATGGTTGAGAAGCATATTTTTGAAAATCTGAGATGACAGTGTTGTTAACAAAAGGCTAAGCTTGAGAGCAAATAGATTTATTTCATTTCATTTGCGATTTTCATGAATAGTTAACGTTGCGTTATGCTAATGAGCTTGCGGATAGATTTACACAATCCTGGATACAGGTGTTTTTCATAGCTAAACGTGACGCAGAAAACGGAGCGATTTGTCCTAAACAAATAATATTTTTGGTAAAAACTGAACATTTGCTATTTAACTGAGAGTCTCCTCATTGAAAACATCTGAAGTTCTTTAAAGGTAAATTATTTTATTTGAATGTTTTTCTGGTTTTTGTGAAAATGTTGCTTGCTGAATGTCAGGCATAATCCTATGCTAGGCTATCAATACTGTTACACAAATGCTTGTTTTGCTATGGTTGAGAAGCATATTTTTGAAAATCTGAGATGACAGTGTTGTTAACAAAAGGCTAAGCTTGAGAGCAAATAGATTTATTTCATTTCATTTGCGATTTTCATGAATAGTTAACGTTGCGTTATGCTAATGAGCTTGCGGATAGATTTACACAATCCTGGATACAGGTGTTTTTCATAGCTAAACGTGACGCAGAAAACGGAGCGATTTGTCCTAAACAAATAATATTTTTGAAAAAACTGAACATTTGCTATCTAACTGAGAGTCTCCTCATTGAAAACATCTGAAGTTCTTCAAAGGTAAATTCTTTTATTTGAATGTTATTCTGTTTTTTTGTGAAAATGTTGCATGCTGAATGTCAGGCATAATCCTATGCTAAGCTATCAATACTGTTACACAAATGCTTGTTTTGCTATGGTTGAGAAGCATATTTTTGAAAATCTGAGATGACAGTGTTGTTAACAAAAGGCTAAGCTTGAGAGCAAATAGATTTATTTCATTTCATTTGCGATTTTCATGAAAACATCCGAAGTTCTTCAAAGGTAAATAATTTTATTTGAATGCTTTTCTGGTGTTTGTGAAAATGTTGCCTGCTGAATGCTAATGCTAAATGCTATGCTAAATGCTACGCTAGCTATCAATACTGTTACACAAATGCTTGTTTTGCTATGCTTGAGAAGCATATTTTGCAATGACATTGTTGTTAACAAAAAACTAAGCTTGAGAGCTAGCATATTGATTTCATTTCATTTGCGATTTTCATGAATAGTTAACGTTGCGTTATGGTAATGAGCTTGAGGCTGTATTCACGATCCCGGATCCGGGATGGCTCGTCGCAACAGGTTAAGGAAAGAAATTCCACAAATAAACTTAAGGCACACCTTAATTGAAATTGCATTCCAGGAGTCTATCTCATGAAGCTGGTTGAGAGAATGCCAAGAGTGTGCAAATCTGTCATCAAGGCAAAGGGTGGCTACTTGGAAGAATCTCAATCAATTTTAGATTAAGACTGTAACGTAACAAAATGTGGAAAAAGTAAAGGGGTCTGAATACTTTCACTATTCTATTTTACTGTATTTTAGTCAAGTCAATGCCACTCTGACATTGCTCATCCTAATATTTAAATATTTCTTAATTCCATTATTTTACTTTTAGATTTGTGAGTATTGTTAGATACTACTGCACAGTTGGAGCTAGGAACACAAGCATTTTTCTACACCAGCAATAAACATGGGCTAAATATGTGCATGTGACCAATAACATTTGATTTTATTTAGTAGCCTCACTGGGTCAGGATTCAAGATCAAACATTGCTGCTTTTCCGTTGCCCCTCCTTTTTCTCCTTTTCCAAAATAAGGCAATCACATACCGTGGCTTAACACTAGAACTGCTACAATGGTCAAACTGACCATTTTTTATTTTTTTATTTTAATATCTTGAACCCACTTTTCAGGTCCACCCACACAGACAGCGTGGTGAAGGCGCAGTAGCGCCTCTTCAACCTCAGGAGGCTGAAGAAATTTGACTTCTCACCAAAAGCACCAACAACTTTTACAGATGAACAATCGAGAGCATCCTGACGGTCTGTATCACCGCCTGGTACGGCAGCTGCTCCGCCCACAACCATAAGGCTCTCCAGAGGGTAGTGAGGTCTGCACAATGCATCACCGGGGGCAAACTACCTCCCCTCCAGGACACCTACACCACCTGGTGTCACAAGAAGGCCATAAAGATCATAAAGGACAACAACCACCCGATCCAGTGCCTGTTCACCCTGCTATCATCCAGAAGGCGAGGTCAGTACAGGTGCATCAAAGCAGGGACCGAGAGACTGAAAAACAGCTTCAATCTCAGGGCCATCAGACTGTTAAACAGCGACCACTAACATTGAGTGGCTGCTGCCATACATGTAAAAAATGTATCACTAGCCACTTTAAACAATGCCACTTAATATAATGTTTACATACCCTAATTACTCATCTCATATGTACAGTGGGGAGAACAAGTATTTCACACACTGCCGATTTTGCAGGTTTTCCTACTTACAAAGCATGTAGTTCTGTAATTTTTTATCATAGGTACACTTCAACTGTGAGAGGCGGAATCTAAACAAAAATCCAGTAAATCACATTGTATGATTTTTAAGTAATTAATTTGCATTTATTACTCGTTGGTTATTACTGCAATGTCGGAACTAGAAACACAAGCATTTCGATACACTCGCATTAACATCTGCTAATTATGTGTATGTAACAAATACAATTTCATTTGATTTTGAGCAGCTATTGTTGTTTACTTTCTTTCAAGTTGCCAAATTAGCTTTTACGTTAGAATATTGATCACACAGAATTTAGAATGAACATAATAGATGATAATAATATTGAATATAACAATAGAAAAACAGCAGAAAATAACAAAAAAATAACCAAAAAACGAATTCTGATAAATTAAGTAGCTTGCTAGCTAGTTGGCCATGTCAGGAAAAAGTACCTTGACCGCGTGATGTCTCGTGGGGGTGCGAGAGCTCTTCCAATGACCCTGACAATGATACAGAGATGCTCCAGCGCAAAAGGCACTGCTTGGACACATCCACGACAAGAGCTGTGGTTGCTCCACTAAAAGTTTTGCGATTATGCTGTGGGACTTAGAGGTAACTTGTGGTTTAATACGGTACCCTGTGTCACCACTTCATTGCTTCAGACCAGAACAAGGGGGAGTTGGAGCACTAATTATGCTTTTGGGTCCTACTTACTGTGTCTCTAACTGACAATGAATTGGGCGACAAATATAAACTGATAATTGTGCACGACTTCAGTATTACTTACTAAAACTTGTTACATTTAGGTTCTTTTTATTTTATTTTGTTAGAACTGTCATGGTCGTCATAAGTAGGAGACCAAAGCGCAGAGTGATAAACGTAGATTCTATTTTATTAAATGAATGCAACACTGAACACAACTATACAAAATGACAAGAACAACCATAAAGCAATATGACTAGTGTGAAACAGGCAACTAAACATAGACTAATAAACCACAAAATGGAAATGGCAACCTAAATAGGATCCCCAATCAGAGACAACAATCAACAGCTGCCTCTGATAGACCACCATAGACCTACATATACCTAGACATACTAAAACCCCATGGTATACAAAAACCCTAGACAGGATAAAAACACCTAGACAATACAGGTCAGGGCGTGACAGTAACCCCCCCCCCAAAGGTGCGGACTCTCGGCTGCAACCTATGGGAGGGTCTGGGTGGGCATCTAACCTAGGTGGCGGCTCTGGTTCTGGAAGCCGCCCCCCTTCTTTACACTGAGTCCGCTCTTGTATCACTGAACCGTGGATCATCGTCGGAGGCCCCGGACTGGGGACCTTTGCTGCGTGGATCATCGCCGGATGTTTTGAACTGGGGACCGTCGCTGGAGACCCTGGGCTGGGGTCTACTTCCAACTCACATTCTCAAACACGTAGATCCCCTGAACGCAGCTCACTCTCCAGCCCACACTCTCAAACACATAGAGCCCCTGAACGCAGCTCACTCTCCAGATCCCAATCACCTGAATTCTGATTACCTGTTCACACACCTGTATGTCATTATCACACACTATTTAGTTCAGTTCTTTGCCCCCAATTCTTGTGGGGGTAATGTTTGTTTTGTGAAACACTTCTATTCGGAGCGCTGTTTTTCACGTAATTTAATCCTCACGTGTATAATTATCTTTGCCTGCCTCACTAACAACGCCTTTTGCCTATTCCCTGCCTGTACCTTAGCCTATCAGATTTCCTGTTATCTACCTATTGCCTGATCTCCCGGATGATGTTACTAGCCTTTTCTCTGCCTGTACTGTTGCCTTTTTGGACCCAGCTACCTGCCTCCTTCTGTGGTCCTTCACAATAAACACCTTGCTGCACCCTGCGCTTGAATCCAGCTCTCTGTCTCCCATCGTGTTCATTACAGGCTACTTTGAAGAATCTAATATACAGTATGTTCAAATGGCTCTCCTGTGAATTTGACTTTATTTTGGAATATTGACACAAAATTTCAACGGTCAAAATGACTTATCGTTGCCTCTCGAGTGACAAAGTGGTTTAAGCTACTGCATCGTAGTGCTTCAGCTGGGTTAGACCTGGGTTAGATCCCAGGCTGCGTCACAGCTGGCCATGACTGGGAGACCCATAAGGTGGCGCACAATAAATTCATAAAAAATCCTACCATGTGATTTTCTGGATTTTTTTTCTCATTTTGTCTGTCATAGTTGAAGTGTACCTATGATGAAAATTACAGGCGTCTCTCATCTTTTTAAGTGGGAGAACTTGCACAATTGGTGGCTGACTAAATACTTTTTGCCCCACTGTATATATATATATATATATATATATATATAGAATGACTTATCGTTATGGCGATTCTAGTAGTTATGGTATTCCGGTGCTTAATGACCAAGAATACCTGGAAAAGAAATGGAAAAAGGACTCTATATGCTATAAAAATGCATGCATGTAAAGTATAAATTTACATTTACATTTACATTTAAGTCATTTAGCAGACGCTCTTATCCAGAGCGACTTACAAATTGGTGCATTCACCTTATGACATCCAGTGGGATAGCATAGCATTCTCTCAATTGGGGAGTAAACTAAGGTTAGCTAGCTGGCTAAACCAAACCAGAAATGCTCTTTTCAAGATAACTAGTTAGCTTAAAACACAAACTTCTATGAGATATCCCATTTTCTTGATCTTGATAAAGAACTCAGAAGATCCTCTATTCATTTCAGGTCTGTATCCCTCCCCTCCCTCTTTTGTTATCCTCTTCTCCTTCTGTCTTTGTCTCTGCTCTATCCCGAGCTGTTCACTTTCAGAATGCCACATGTACAGTGCTAAAACCAGATTCAGCATTACATAAGCATACTCTATGGTCTTCATTGCTGTGTTTGTTTACCTCCAACCAGAATAATGCTGCCTTATACTATATTTTCAGCACCTGAAGACCTAACACTTTCGAACTAGCAAATCGTTTAATCCTCCCTGCTCGCCCAGAGTCTTTAGTATGGAAGCACATTTCCCCCCAAAATAACACTTGAGCAACATTAACATAATCACCAGAGACACTCCTAGTATGGAAAAAGGCAAGTGCTCATTTTGAATGCCTTGACTGAAATTTGCCTAGACGTTTAGTTTAATTTGTGTGGTGGAGGTCGGAGGAACCCGCTGCATTTATTGTTAATGTGTTAACGATGCCAAGCCATACTCAAGGTCAATAGGTCATGGAACTTACCAATGAAGTAATACTTCACCGACAGAAGCATCACAAGTGTGGCCACTGGAAAGCATCCCAAACCAAACAATATCCTATTGGTTACTTTATCATTAGAAGGCATGGGCCTGCAGTCATATTGTACCTATTCATTCAACTCCCAGTGCTAAGGGGTGGGCAGAAAGTTGACAAATAAGCCCCTCTCAAAGATATTATTTGTATAACTTGCCACTCGACAGCCCTGGCCTATTGACTTCTCCTGGCTCTCGTCCTGGCACTCGAAAGACACCTCACCGTGAGTGAGGTAGCAAAGGAGAGAGAATGGAGGCAGGAAGGGGAGGAGACAGAGGGGCACTTTGGATTGCCACTCAGGTTTTCAATTGGCGAGCAGAGACGGTCCTCTTTGGGATGACTGAGTTTCTGGGGGATCCGGACGGAAAGCCAACCATAATAAGGGTTGCAGCTTTACTGGGGGAGGGCGAGGGTGATGGATGATGGTTGTTAGATACAGTAATTGTGTTCAGGTAATTGACTGCCCCCCCTTCCCTACATATAAAATCCTCAACTTCATTCCATCGTTGTCTCTCCCATAGGAGGAAACATCAACTAAGCAAGGCTGAGCGTCAAAGCCCTGGCTTTAGTTCTTGATTATCAAGCTTTGACTTTAGTGGCTTGATGGTTGACACACAATTATGTATGTGACTAAAATTCTTGATTCTCAAGTCAACTAAACAAATAAACAATTGGGATATGATGATTTGCTATTCACTTTTCAGTATAGACAGATATATGAGAAGTTATTGCTGTTGTCAATGAGTTTCTATGGTAAAACCATTTAGGAAAGATGGAAGACAAAAGGCACTCACTGAAGAGGTGGCGGGGCTGTAGTGTTCTTACTCCTTTCCTGCATCAGCAAACTTAGGATGCATTAGGCTGTGGTCCTGTTTTAATACAATTGTGAATATACTGCATGTCAAGTGCTGCAGTCAGATGACAACGCTTTTTTACTTGGAGTTGCGATGTTCGGAATTCTCTAGCCCAGATCAGTGTGTTTATATCCTGTGATATGCACATCATGGTCACTGTGAGAGCAGGCATCCACAATATGAAACAGTCAAGTTCAATAATTTTCACTGTAGTCTAGGGATTTCTCTCTTGTTCCGTCTCATGACTTGACTACTGTTGGTAATTACAATATCCTAGAAGCTGAATTATGAAAAGCAATGCTTGTAGTAATTCCTATTCCAACACCTTCAATATGTCCATCTCTGGCGTTCTTCTCATGTTTTCACATACTGTAGCTAGTGTTGCTAATTAGAATGTTTTAGACTGAATGAGCTGTGCACTGAACACAACAGCACAAATATAATTGTTATATAATCTAATCCAAAACTCTACCCCGAGACTCATTCTTAGTGATATCAGATTGCCTATAATTAAATCTTACCCTTTCTTGATAGTCAATCTAGATCCAGTGAACTTTTTAGCACCACTTTTATGTCCATCGACTAACTTCAAGAACGCTATGATGTCATGCTATTGACAGTAAACACTTGGTCATATGCGTGAACAGCCCATTTAAGATCCTTTTATACTACAGTTCAATCCCACTTTTAGGACTTCACCATAAAGCACCCCAATGTCACCCCTTACCAGGAATTATAAAGCAACCTATTCCCAACTCGTCAGGCCATTGAAGGTTCTCTGCTTCTGGCTTGCAATTACATCATGACCAATCAAAAGTCTGAATACTGAAAGTGAGATGTGGTAGGTTTGACCTATCAGAGGCAATGACATTGTCTTCAGAAAGTATTCACACGCCTGGACTTTTTCTACGTTTTGTTACAGACTGAATTTAAAATTGATTAAATTGAGATTCTGTGTCACTGGCCTAGCCATGTACACACAATAACCCTGTAATGATGGGGTGGTGAGTGGGACGCAGGTGCAACGTTTTAATCAAACAAAACCAAGAACACAACACTAACATAAGGCAGAGTAGCGACACACAAGCACAATACCAACTGGTGAATGAACATGGGAGAGTGATATGATGAAGGTAACGGAGTCCAGGTGTGAATCATAATGACAAAGTTCTGTGTAATGATGAATCCCAGGACCGGTGGTTAGTACACTGGTGACATTGTATGCCAGAGGGGAGGAGCAGGCGTGACAGTACCCCCACTCTGATGTGTGGCTCCAGCCGCAGAACGGCGCCGACTCCGAGGATGAGGATTGGGAAGATCGGGGCAGCGAAGGTGGAAATCACAGATGATGTTGAGGTCCAAAATGTCCTCCACCAGAACCCAACACTGCTCCTCTGGGCCATACCCCTCCCAGTCCACCAGATACTGGAGCCAACCAGTCCAGTAGGGATCTGACAGAGTACGCCGGGCCCCCTTCGATGTCCAGGGGGGTGGAGGTGTGTCGTGGGGGACAGCATCAGCTAGGGTACCAGGGACCACCTGCTTGAGAGGAGAAACATGAAGAGGGTGAGATACGGTAGTGACTGGGTAATTATAACCTGTATGTCACCTCATTGACCCTCTGGAGAACCTTGCACGGCCCCACAAACCGGGGGCTCAGTTTCATGCAGGGCAGGCGGAGTGGGAGGTTCCTGGTAGAGAGCCAGCCAAGATGGAACACAGGGGTCTCACTGTGGTGACAGTCTGCCTGTTCCTTCTGACGATGGATGGCGCGCTAGAGTCTCACGTCTGCATTGTTCCACACCTCTGCACCCCAGAACCACTCATATACCACAAGAGCCGTGGTCTGGCCGAGCCGTGGTCTGGCTGGCTGGAAACCCAAAACACACTGGAAAGGGGTCAACCCAGTGGAGCAGTGATGTAGAGATTTCTGGGTGTACTCTGCCCAAGGAAGGAAATGTTCCCACTCACCCTGCCAGTCCAGACAGTAACTCCTCAGGAACGTCTCCAGCTCCTGATTCATCCTCTCCACCTGCCCGTTAGACTGAGGCCGATACCCAGATGTGAGGCTAACCGTGACCCCAAGCTTCTCCAAGAAGGCCCTCCATACTCGGGATGTGAATTGGGGGCCACGGTCCAAGACATGTTCCCCAGAAGATGTTCCCCAGAAGGCCATAATGCCGGAAGACCTGCTGGAAGAGTGCCTCAGTGACCTGGAGAGCAGTGGGAAGACCAGGAAGAGGGATTAATCGACAGGACTTGGAAATGCTATCCGCTACCATCAGAAGGTGGAGGATCAGTAACAATTCAATGGATAGATGGGACCAAGGTCACTGAGGCACAAGAAGCGGCAGGAGCTTCCCTGCAGGAGCATTCTGGGGGACTTGGTTTGAGCACACATGTAACAGGAGTTGATACCACGTAACATCCTGCACCAAGGTAGGCCACCAGTATTTCTCAGTGAGGGAATCAATGGTGCGAGAAATGCCTGGATGTCCAGGTCAGCAGCCAATCTTTTATCCCTGTGGGAATGTTGAGGTGCATGGAAGGACAATTCCGGGGTGTGGGCTCCCTCTCTAGATCCTGGCAAATGTCCACATCACAAACCACTGGACTCGGGAGGATGGGATTATGGGTGCCCTCTGGACAGGAACCTCTCCCGAGTCGTAGATACGAGACAGGGCATCGGCCTTGCTGTTCTTAGAACCTGGGTGATAGGTCAGCGTGAAGTCGAACCTGGTGAAGAAGGGGGCCCACCTGGCTTGGCGCAGATTCAGTCTCCTCACTGTCCATAAGTACTTAAGGTTCCGATGGTCGGTGAGGAAGATGACTGGTTCCTGGGAGCCCTCCAGCCAGTGTCTCCACTCCTCTAATGCCAACTTCACCGCCAAGACCTCCCAATCACCGACGTCAAGATTCCTCTTTGTGGGGGACAGTTTCTTGGAGAAGAAAACACAAGGATACATTTGTGACAAACCTGCCCCCACATCCACCTCCAATAAGTCTACCTCAACCACAAAAGGTAGTGTGGGATCTGGATGTTTTAGCAAGGATGTGGACATGAAAGCCTTGTCGGCTGCTGGAAACCAAACCAACCTACGAGACCCAGCCTTGAGGAGGGAGGATAAAGGGGCGGCGACGGTGCTGAAGTTCCTGATGAAGCGGCGGTAAAAGCTAGCGAACCCCAAAAAACTTTTAACCCCTTGATGGTAGTTGGAACTGGCCATGACCTTACCACATCTACCTTCTTGTCCTCCATCCTCACTCCCTGCGAGCTGATTTGGTAGCCCAAGAAGGAGACAGCCTCCGGTGGAATTGGCACTTCTCTGCCTTGACGATAAGGTGGTTGGCAAAGAGGCATTCCAGGACTGCTCAAACATGAGTGATGTGATCTTCCAGGTTGGTCGAGAAGATCAGGATGTCATCAATGTACATAATCACCTATCATCTGAGCATATCCCTGAACACCTCGTTGACGAATGCCTGGAACACTGACGAAGCATTGGTTAAGCCAAAGGGCATTTATTTTACCTTTATTTAACTAGGCAAGTCAGTTAAGAACAAATTCTTATTTTCAATGACGGCCTAGGAGCAGTGGGTTAACTGCCTGTTCAGGGGCAGAACGACAGATTTGTACCATGTCAGCTCGGGGGTTTGAACTTGCAACCTTCCGGTTACTGGTCCAATGCTCTAATCCACTAGGCTATCCTGCTGCCCCAGGGCATAACCCCAGGGCATAACGAAGTATCTTCACTGACATTTTCAACCTGTCACTGACTGACTCTGTATTACCAACATGTTTCAAGCAGACCACTATAGTCCCTGCGCCCAAGATCACTAAGGTAACCTGCCTAAATGACTACCAACCCGTAGCACTCACGTCTGTAGCCATGAAGTGCTTTGAAAGGCTAGTCATGGCTCACATCAACACCATTATCCCAAAAACCCTAAACCCAATCCAATTTGCATACTGCCCCAACAGATCCAAAGACGATGCAATCTCTATTGCACTCCACACTGCCCTTTCCCATCTGGACAAAACATCTGTTAGTGTTCAATACCATCTAGCTCAGTGTTCAATACCATTGTGCCCTCAAAGCTCATCACTAAACTAAGGACCCTGGGATTAAACACCTCCCTCTGAAACTGAATCCTGGACCCCAGGTGGTAAGGGTAGGTAACAATACATCTGCCAAACTGATCCTCAACACGGGGGCCCCTCAGGGGTGTGTGCTCAGTCCCCTCCTGTAGACCCTTTTCACTCATGACAGCATGGCCATCGATGACTCCCAACACAATTATTAAGTTTGCAGATGACACATGTGGTAGGCCTGATCACCAACAACGGTGAGACAGCCTATAGGGAGGAGGTCAAAGACCTGGCCATGTGGTTCAAGGACAACAACCTCTCCCTCAACATGATCAAAACAAATGAGATAATTGTGGATTACAGGAAAAGGAGGACAGAGCACGCCCCCATTCTCATCGACGTGGCTGTAGTGGAGCAGGTTGAGAGCTTCAAGTTCCTTGGTAACCAACAAACTATTATAGTTCAAACAGAGGAAGGCCCAAAAAATGTCAGACTCCAGTCACCCTATTCATAGACTGTTCTCTCTGCTATGGCATGGCAAGTGGTACCGGAGAGCCAAGTCTAGATACAAAATACTTCTTAACAGCTTCTACCCCCAGGCCATAATACTCCTGACCAGCAAATCAAATGGCTTCCCAGACCATTTGCATTGCCCCTCCCTTTTTACTCTGCTGCTACTCTTCACATCCGGATGTAAAGCGTGCCCAGAGTAAATTTTGATAGAAAACATTCTGAAGTTTCTAAAACTGTTTGAACCATGTCTGTGAGTATAGCAGAACTCATATGGCAGGCAAAAACCTGAGAAAAATCCAAGGTTTGTAGTTTTGTGATTGCCTATCCAATATCCAGTGTAAATGGGGTCAGATTGCACTTCTTAATGCTTCCACCACATGTCAACAGTCTTTAGAAAGTTGTTTCAGGCTTCTATTGTGAAAGGGGAGAGAATAAGAACACTCAAAGCAGGTCGCGAGTTGAAATAAATAAGTTGTTTATCACTCGTGGCCGTGAGCGCGAGCTCCGTTCCCTTTCCTTTCTATTGACAACAGAAATGTCCGGCTGGAATATTATTGAAGGTTTATGATAAAAAAATCCTAAAGATTGATGATGTAAATCGTTTGACATGTTTCTATGAACTTTAATGGAACTTTTTTTACTTTTAGTCTGGACTTGCATTTGTACATTTGGGATTCCTGGGAGTGCATTCCGATACATTTACATTTTACATTTAAGTAATTTAGCAGACGCTCTTATCCAGAGCGACTTACAAATTGGTGCATTCACCTTATGACATCCAGTGGAACAGCCACTTTACAATAGTGCATCTCGCCACGCCACCTGGTAGGAGCGACCTGTCAGGTAGGACGCAGTGTTGTCTGTGGTGATCCATGTTTCCATTAGTGCCAAGAAGTCGAGGGACTGGAGGGAGGCATAGGCTGAGATGAACTCTGCCTTGTTGACCGCAGATCGGCAATTCCAGAGGCTACCGGAGACCTGGAACTCCACGTGGGTCGTGCGCGCTGGGACCACCAGATTAGGGTGGCCGCGGCCACGCGGTGTGGAGCGTTTGTATGGTCGGTGCAGAGAGGAGAGAACAGGGATAAACAGACACATAGTTAACAGGCTACAGAAGAGGCTACGCTAATGCAAAGGAGATTGGAATGACAAGTGGACTACACGTCTCGAATGTTCAGAAAGTTAAGCTACGTAGCAAGAATCTTATTGACTAAAATGATTAAAATGATACAGTACTGCTGAAGTAGGCTAGCTGGCAGTGGGTGCGTTGTTGACACTACACTAATCAAGTCGTTCCGTTGAGTGTAATAGTTTCTACAGTGCTGCTATTCGGGGGCAAGCTGGCTAGCTAGTAGTGTTGTTTACGTTACGTTGCGTTAAAAGAACGACAATAGCTGGCTAGCTAACCTAGAAAATCGCTCTAGACTACACAATTATCTTTGATACAAAGACAGCTATGTAGCTAGCTACGATCAAACAAATCAAACCGTTGTACTGTAATGAAATGAAATGAAAATGTGATACTACCTGTGAATGCGACCGGGTTGTTGAGTTCTATTCAGAAGACGTTGGCTAGCGTTGGCTAGCTGTTGGCTAGCTAGCAGAGTCTCCTGCGGGAGCGAAGCGCCGATGCGACCACTCGCTCCAAACCGGTTGTAGGCGGAATCGCAGTTGCATTACCAGGCGGTGATGCAACCAATTAGGATGCTCTCGATGGTGCAGCTGTAGATCTTTTTGAGGATCTGGGGACCCATGCCAAATCTTTTCAGTCTCCTCAGGGGGAAAAAGTGTTGTCATGCCCTCTTCACAACTGTCTTGGTGTGTTTGGACCATGATAGTTTGATGGTGATGTAGAGACCAAGGAACATGAAACTCTCGATCCGCTCCACTTCAGTTCCATCTATGTCCCATTACATTGAGAGAGAGGTTATTTTTCCTGGAACCACGCTGCCAGGTCTCTGACCTTCTCCCAAAAGGCTGCCTCATCATTGTCGACGGTGTAGGAGTCGTGCTTGGCCACGCAGGTCGTAGGTGAACTGGGAGAACAGGAGGGGACTGAGCACACCCCTGAGGGCCCGAGTGTTGAGGATCAGCATGGCAGATGTGTTGTTGCCTACCCTTTTTAAATGTTTTATTTAACTAGGCAAATCAGTTAAGAACAAATTCTTATTTACAATGACGGGCTACCGGGGAACAGTGGGTTAACTGTCTTGTTCAGTGGCAGAACGACAAATCTTTACCTTGTCAACTTGGGGATTCGATCAGGTTCTTCTGATTCCTGCTTATAAGCAATTATTAAAACAGCATGCACCAGTTCAGTTCAGGTTCTTCTGATTCCTGCTTACAAGCAATTATTAAAATCAGGATGCACCAGTGACTCGGTTTATAAAAAAGTGGTCAGATGAAGCAGATGTTTAACTACAGGACTGTTTTGATATCACAGACTGGAACATGTTCCGGGACTCCTCCGATGGCATTGATGAGTACACCACATCAGTCATTGGCTTCATCAATAAGTGCATTGAGGAAGTCGTCCCCACAGGGACAGTATGTACATACCCCAACCAGAAGCCATGGATTACAGGCAAAATTCGCGCTGAGCAAAAGGGTAGAGCTGCCGCTATCAAGGTGTGGGACTCTAACATGGAAGCTTATAAGAAATCCTGCTATGCCCTCCGACGAACCATCAAACAGGCAAGCATCAATACAGGACTAAGATTGAATCATACTACACCGGCTCCGATGCTCATCTTATGTGCCAGGGCTTGCGAACTATTACAGAGTACAAACAGAAGCATAGCGTTGAGATGCCCAGTGACACTAGCCTACCAGATGAGCTAAATCACTTATATGCTCGCTTCGAGGCAAGCTACACTGAGGCATGAATCAGAGCATCAGCTGTTCCGGATGACTGTGTGATCACGCTCTCCGTAGCCGACGTGAGTAAGACCTTTTAAACAGGTCAACATTCACAAGGCTGCGTGACCAGATGTATTACCAGGACGTGTGCCCTGGGCCTATGCTGACCAACTGGCAGGTGTCTTCACTGATATTTTCAACATGTCCATGATTGAGTCTGTAATACCAACATGTTTCAAGCAGACCACCATAGTCCCTGTGCCCAAGAACACAAAGAGAACCTGCCAAAATTACTTCAGACCTGTGGCACTCGCGTCCGTAGCCATGAAATGCTTTGAAAGGCTGGTAATGGCTCACATCAACACCATTATCCCAGAGTCCCTAGACCCACTCCAATTTGCATACCACCCAAACAGATCCAAATCTCTATTGTACTCCACCCTGCCCATTCCCATCTGGACAAAAGGAATACCTACGGGAGAATGCTATTCATTGACTACAGCTCAGCATTCAACACCATAGTACCCTCAAAGCTCATCACTAAGATAAGGATCCTGGAACTAAACACCTCCCTCTGCAACTGGATCCTAGACTTCCTGACGGGCCTCCCCCAGGTGGTGAGGGTAGGGAGCAACACATCTGCCACGCTGATCCTTAACACTGGAGCCCATCAGGGGTGCATGCTCAGTCCCCTCCGGTACTCCCTGTTAACCCATGACTGCATGGCCAGGCACAACTCCAACCCCATCATTAAGTTTGCAGACAACAGTGGTAGGCCTGATCACCGACAACGACGAGACAGCATATAGGATGGAGGTCAGAGACCCGGTCGGCTGGTGCCAGAATAACAACCTATCCATCAACTTAACCAAGACCAAGGAAAAGGAGGACCGAGCACGCCCCCATTCTCATCGGCGGGGCTGTAGTGGAGCATGTTAAGAGCTTCAAGTTTCTTGGTGTCCACATCAACAACAAACTTGAATGGTCCAAACACACCAAGACAGTTGTGAAGATGGCACGACAAAGCCTATTCCCCCTCAGGAAACTAAAAAGATTTGGCATGGGTCCTCAGATCCCCAAAAGGTTCTACAGCTTAAACATCGAGAGCATCCTGACTGGTTGCATCACTGCCTGGTATGGCATTTGCTCGGCCTCCGATCGCAAGGCACTACAGAGGCTGGTGCGTACGGCCCAATACATCACTGGGGCTAAGCTGCCTGCCATCCAGGACCTCTATGCCAGGCGGTCTCAGAGGAAGGCCCTAAGAATTGTCAAAGACTCCAGCCACCCCAGTCATATGCACTTCGGTACCTCATGGCAAGTAGTACCGGAGTGCCAATCTATGACAAAAGGCCATCTCAACAGTTTTTATCCTCAAGCAGTAAGACTCCTGAACAGGTAATCAAATGGTTTCCTGTACTATTTGCATTGTGTGCCCCTCCTCCCCAACCTCATATATAACCTCCCCAATTTTATCATATATGCAGTCACTTTAACCGTATCTACATGTACATACTACCTTAATCTGCCCGACTAACCGGTGCCTTATATCGCCTCGCTACTGTTATTTTTCACTCTTTTTAATGTTGTTTTTATTTCTTTACTTACCTATTGTTCACTTAATTCCTTTTTTGCACTGTTGGTTAGAGGCTGTAAGTAAGTATTTCACTGTAAGGTCAACACCTGTTGTATTTTGCGCACATGACAAATACACTTTGATTTAGTCAGAGTCTGACCGTAACTCCCCTTCGCTGCTTGCTGGAGTCTAAATTCTTGTTCTCGATGTCTCAACTCCTCTTCATTGTATTCCGGCTCAAATTAATTGTTGATACTAGTATTATGTTAACTGTAAGGATTTCTTTCCTAATAATAATAATAATGTAAAGCTAACACATTTATAGAGAGACATGTGGTCTGAAGGTCAACTTACAGAGGAGGAACTTTTTGAGGCAATTACATGTTTTCAGCCTGGAAAAACACCAAGGCTTGATGGTACAGTATATATAAAAACATGAGCCATTCATTTTTTTGATTAGACTGCAAGCTTAAATCAACCAATGGCTTACTTGGTTGAGCTCTCCCAGCAAGACATTTAAAAAATACTGTATGGTGCATAATTATGTCTGAAACACCTCTCATCACTCATAATTATGTAGGGAGAGATTGGAAAAACACCCCAACGTTTCCCTTGAACATTTTCGACATATCAGTTCCAAATATCTCTAATGATCGCCCCAGCGTGAGTTATTTTTATGTGGATGTTGTCAGAATGCACTCACTGTTCCAAAAAACGTGATTGTTATGCAACAGGACAGTTCATTCGTGCTGGCCTCAAACCAAGGCACGCTGCCTGCTAATTATCTTTCGACCATGTTTCAACTTGTAAATTTCAAATAAACAAAAATCTAAATTTGATTTTCTGAGAACAGTTGGAATTAGGGTGTGTACTGCCTCCTCATTCACATAAGAAAGTAGCGGACAACTTATGTTTGAGGCTTTACTGGGCAGGACAAACTTCTCTCTTCAACATGAGCCCAAGCACATCCCCAGTGTTTCCCCAGATTAGTTATGAAGACATTGTGCATCTAGTCAGAACTGGCCTTGAAAAAACTTTTTCCGGCTGGTGCCCGCATTGCCTTACAAATAATAACTTTGGACATATGTGTGTTCCTTTCAAAGAAAGTAAAACTGTAACTTTTAATAAATGGTCAACGGTGTTACCTCTTCATACTATCAATCCAATTAATATTGCATGTTGCATATTTCATTCAATTTAATTACCTAACATGTCCACAATTTTTGGCATAGGAATTTCCATAAAAAAAAAAAAATCATAATGCATTTAAAAAGGATCATAACCGAAATCGAAAACTGTACTAATCGTTCAGCACTAGACAGCAGGCTCAATCAACCGATGGTTGAACTATACCAGTGCAAAAAATAAATAAATGCTGCTTTAGTGCATCATTATATCTAAAACACCGCTCATGATGTCTCTCAATCAAATCAGAATTAAGTAGGGAGACAGTGTCTAGCTGTGAATTTTTCCTTTAAAGGTGGCCTCGTTTCCCTCGCCATCTTCTCTTTCTCTTTCCAAAGTGCCTTCTTCGTTTGCCAGTGGGCTAGCTTTTTAATTCTCTCCTCTTGCAGTGTCTGAGGAAAAGAATGGGGGTGTTTGAGAGAAAATAAGTGAGGGATTACATAATATTAGTGGGACTGGATGAAGAGGCGTGAGGGTGGAGATGGCTCAGGCTCATGATTTTTAGACAAACTCCACAGTTTCAGAGAGCAACACACAGCAAATTGACCTATAAGCAGATCCAGTCGCACGTGGCTGGGCCTCAGGTTTCATCAGATAGGTAATCATGGTGTTGTCTGCCTACATTCCACACTCCACAAGCCTCAGTTTCCACGTGAATATCGGCTCTGCATTTAAATGGACAGAATTCACAATCCACTGGGCATAGATGTCAATTTAATTACCACATTTGTGACTCACCACTTGGATTTGGTCTTATGTATCACAATCTGAAATTGTGTTTTTTAAATTAGATCAAAGTAGAGACTACAAAATGGTATATCATAACTTCATTTGAGGACCAATGGGAAAGTAATTCTGCTTTGAAAGTTGATCAACTTGTACATTTACTTTTGAGAAAATCTCCTTTGAATGTTTTGCGATCAAGCGAAGAGCTCTGCTTTGTCGACACCCATTAAGCATCGTTCACACCCTCTTAAGCTTTAGCCCCACCCATCTCGTTTCGCTCTCGAAGTGCACACTTGACACAATGATTTGTTTAGCTCTGGATAACATGAAAACAGCCTAACCAGCCCTGCTGACAACAATTTCATTTCGCTTTTTTGCAGACGTTTACTGACAAGGGCCATATTCAAAGGGTGTTGTACACACATCATGTAAGGTTAGCTAACGAGACAGCCAGCCAACGTTAGCTAGTTAATCAACAATGAACAGTGCCAACAATGCCACAGTACTGGGAGCTAACCAACAATGTTCAATGTTATCTAGCTGAATAATAACATCAGATAAGGAGCCAGCCAGCTAACATTAGCTAGCTAGATAACAATACAATTTAGCTTGAAATGAAACCACTCTCTGTCAAAATGTAAAAAATTGTAATATCTGACAATGTAATGTACTCACTCACTTTTGTACATCGCCTTGGTCCGTACAATTGACCTTATTTTAACGCCCCAAAAACGTAATGATTCCAGATCAACTGTAATGTCAATACCATTGAAAAGCACAATTTCCCCCCTTTCCACCCGAATCAATTACATGATCTAAACGATTCCCGTTTCCGCATGTTTCAAGCAGACAATGAGCCCCGTCGGGTCTTTTTTTTAAATGGAGGTTGGGGAAGCGAAAGTAATGCGTGATAGTGAGAAGGAAGATGTTGTGGGAAAATAGCTTTTTTTCACTCAATCTGTCTAACTAATCACCTTAACGCCTACAAAATGTAAATAAAACATTATAAAGAGTTTTTATAATGTGTCGAATTTGAATCAGGTTTTTAGGACGGTGCTTTAGTGATCTTAGAAGTAAACAGCGGCTTTGAGAATGATGATCGCATGCAATGATGATGCAAAAAATGACTAGATATCCCCCCCTTACCCCCGTCACTGTCCATTTCTTGTTTTTAAACGATGTGATAAGTGCTACACCTGGTGGAGAGAGATTGTAAGACAGAAATAGTGTGATTGAATAGAAACCTAGTTCACACCACCGATTTTGAAGTCAACACAGTCGCTACAGTCCCATTAGTTCTCTTTGTAGCCTTGTTTGAATGTTGCACACATTTGTACGAAATGGGGTGAGTTTACATTAGCTAGCTAATGCTACACTATCTTACCTGTTTACATCATCGTGCATGGACACGTCTTCATTTCAGGAATGCCATGCCACGGTTGCCCTTAGTTTGAAGAAAACATCTGTATACAGGTGTTTTCTCCATCTCTTTAGCTATTATATTCAAATTCCACTTTTTTTTTAACTTGATCCTCCAGAAAGTGGAGAACAACACTTATGCAGCTCCACTAAAAAAATACATCAAAAAAGCAGCGTTCAACAGCATGTCCAGCTCACTTATTATTGCATCCAATCATGGCTAGTGGGAAGGTTGCTTAACCTCTTTCAGCTAGGGGACACTATTTTTATGTTTGGAAAAATAACTTTCCCAATGTAAACAACCTATTTCTCAGGCCCATATGATAGAATATGCATATAATTGACAGATTAGGGTAGAAAACACTAAAGTTTCCAAAACTGTCAAAATATTGTCTGAGTATAACAGAACTGATATTACAGGCGAAACCTGAGGAAAATCTAACCAGGAAGTGGCTTCTATTTTGAAAGCTCCGTGTTCCATAGCCTGCCTTCACTCCATTTAAAGGGATATCCACCAGATTCCTTTTCCTATCGCTTCCTCAAGGTGTCAGTCTTTAGACATATTTCAGGATTTTATTTTGAAAAATGCACGAGAAAGATAACATCGCGTCAGGTGTTCGCATGAGTTTTGCTTGAGCAGCAGAGCTTGGGCAGCCATCGTCTCTCCCTCTCCTCCTGAAAAAGACAGTGCCGGTTGATATATTATCAATTATACATTTTAAAAACAACCTGAGGATTGATTATAAAAACGTTTGACATGTTTCCGTAGACATTACGGATACTATTTGGAATTTTCACTTTGTCGTGACCGCTCGAGCCTGTGGATTTCTGAACATAACACGCAAAACAAACAGGCATTTTGGATATAAAAATAATCTTTATGGAACAAAAGCAACATTTATTGTGTAACTGGTAGTCTCGTGAGTGAAAACATCTGAAGATCATCAAATGTAAGCGATTAATTATATTGCTTCCCTGATTTTCGTGACCAAGCTACATTGATGCTAGGTGTTCATAATGTTTTGTCTAGTGATCGATAAACTTACATAAACGCTTGGATTGCTTTTGCTGTAAAGCATATTTTCTAAATCTGACACGACAGGTGGATTAACAAAATGCTAAACTGTGTTTTGTTATGTTATTTCATGAATATAAATATTTTTTGTAATATTAATTGAATGTGGCGCTCTGCAATTCAGCGGTTGTTGATGACAATTATCCCGCTAACGGGATAGGTAGCGTCAAGAAGTTAACCAAAAAGGCTCGTAATTTAACCATTTTATTCGTATTTACTATCCAGTAAAATCAAACTGTCACATGCGCCGAATACAACAAGTGTAGACTTAACCGTGAAATGCTTTCTTACACCCCTTTACCAGTTCAAGAATAGTTTTACCAAGTAGACTAAAATAAAAAGTTAGAATAAAAAGCGACAATAACAATAACTAACAATATTGAGGCTATATAAAGGGGGCACTGGTACCAAGTCAGTGTGCGGTGGTACAAGTTAGTTGAGATCATTTGTACATGTGCGACGTGACTATGTATAGATAATAAACAACGAGTAGCAGCGGTGTACAAAAAGGGAGGGGGGGGTGAATGTAAATTGTCCAGTGGCGATTTTATTAATTGTTCAGCAGTCTTATGGCTTGGGGGTAGAAGCTGTTGAGGAGCCTTTCTTTCCTAGACTTTGTGCTCTGGTACCGCTTGCCATGCAGTAGCAGAGAAAACAGTTTCAAACTTTGGTGACTGGAGTCTCTGACAATGTAATGGGCATTCCTCTGACACTGCCTATTGTATACAGTTGAAGTCAGAAGTTTACATACACCTTAGCCAAATACATTTAAACTCAGTTTTTCACAATTCCGGACATTTAATCCTAGTAAAAATTGTAGGTCAGTTAGGATCACCACTTTATTTTAAGAATGTGAAAATGTCAGAATAATAGTAGAGAGATTGATTTATTTCAGCTTTTATTTCTTTCATCACATTCCCAGTTGGTCATACATGTACATACACTCAAATAGTATCTGGTAGCATTGCCTTTAAATTGTTGAACTTGGGACAAGTGTCCAAAAATAAGTTGAGTGAATTTTAGTGCATTCCTCCTGTCAGAGCTGCTTTTCCAGTTCTGTCTAGAAATGTTATATAGGATTGAGATCAGGGTTTTGTGATGGCCACTCCAATACCTTGACTGTGTTTAAGCCATTTTGCCACAATTTTGAAAGTATGTTTGGGGTCATTGTCCATTTGTGATCAAGCTTTAACTTGTTGAGGATAGGGGGCAGTATTTTCATTTTGGATGAATTGCATCCTACTCTGTCCTAGATTGCTAATATATGCATATTATTATTACTATTGGATAAAAAAACTCTGAAGTTTCTAAAACTGTTTGAATTATGTCTGTGAGTATAACAGAACTCATAGGGCAGGCAATCTTCCAAACAAGAAGTGAAATTCTGAATGTGGGTCAACTTTGACGTCATCAACAAGATATGGATCTGGTAGCACTTCCTATGCCTTCCACTAGATGTCCTCAATCAGTAGAAAGTGTAATGGAGCATTTGCTGTGAACTTTGACCGAATGGGAGGGGAAATAGTCAGTGTCCAGACAGAATGCCATTTTCCTGTGGCGCATTTCTCTGTAGGTGCTACCGTCGTTCCATTTGGCTGCAGCTGAAAACGTATGATCTGGTGGAACGTTATTGGATATATATGATAATAACATCCTGAAGATTGATTCTCTACTTATTTTGACCAGTTTATTCGACCTGGAATATATATTTTTGAAGTTTTCGTGCGAGTTGTCCTGGACCAGCAGTCAGTTTTTGGGCACGTGAGCTGAAAGTGATAGCAAATGCAGCTAATTGGACACTAGTATTGGATATTATGAAACAAAACAATCATTTATTGTCGAACTAGGACTCCTTGCACTACATTCTGATGAAAGATCATCAAAGGCAAAGGGAATATTTATGAAGTAATTTCGTAGTTCTGTTGACTCCAACATGGCGGAAAAATACTTTTACGTCTGAGCGCTATCTCAGATAATTGCATGGTAGACTTTTTCTGTAACGGCTTTCTTGTGGTGAAGGAGAGTCGGACCAAAATGCAGCGCGGTGATTGTCAGGATTTGGCCAGGGTTGTTCTGGTTTTTGGTCACTAGATGCCCCCATTGTGCCTTTTGACCTTTTGTTTTCCCTTGATCCCCATTATTATTTGCACCTGTGCCTCGTTTCCCCTGATTGTATTTAAACCCTTTGTTTTCCTCAGTTCTATGCTCTGTGTTTGTATGTTAGCACCCAGCCCTAGTACTCTGTGAACTCGTGTAGATCCCGGTGGACTCTCCCTTGTGGAATTCTGTTTTTTTTGTTATTGTTTGTTTGTTTTTTGAGTATCTTTTGAGGCTTTTTGTGCTATTCCTTCCACCTTGTGGATTTACCTTTTTGTCTTGGAGGATTACCTTAGTTCTTGTGGAATTCCTTTTGAGGTTGTGGAGTTACATGTTTTCCTGAAGGACTTCACTTTTTACTTCATTAAATACACCGTCTCAAGTACTGCTGTGTCTGCCTCATCTTCTGGGTTCTGCCGACTATTCGTGGCTCAGTTGGTTAAGTGACTGTTTCTCACTCCGGAGACCCGGGTTCGTAACCGGGTCCTGACAATTATTCATGATATATCAATGAAGGAAAAAACTATACATGAAGAAACTACAAAATAATGAAATGTGAAAACCGAAACAGCCCTATCTGGTGCAAACACAAAGACAGGAACAATCACCCACAAAACACTCAAAGAATATGGCTGCCTAAATATGGTTCCCAATCAGAGACAACGATAAACACCTGCCTCTGATTGAGAACCACTCCAGACAGCCATAGACTTTGCTAGATACCCCCACTAAGCCACACACCCAATACCTAACAAAACCCCAAGGCAAAACACACCACAATAAACCCATGTCACACCCCGGCCTGACCAAATAAATAAAGACAAACACAATATACTTCGACCAGGGCGTGACAGTAACGTAATCTGTAATCTGACACAGCGGTTGCATGAAGAACCAGTGTATCTTTAATTATATGTAGAACATGTATCTTTAGTCAAAGTTTATGATGAGTCTTTCTGTTATCTGACGTAGCTTCTATAATTCTGAACATGGCGTCAATGTAAACCGAGATTTGTGGATATCAATATGCATATTATCGAACAAAACATAAATGTATTGTGTAACATGTCATATGAGGGTCATCTGATGAAGATTTTCAAAAGGTTAGTGATTCATTTTATCTCTAATCCTGCTTTTGTGACTATCTTTGGCTGGACAAAAATGGCTGTGTTTTCCCTTTGATTTGGTGGTGGTCTAACATAAATAAATGTTGTGTTTTTGCTGTAAAACATTTTAAAAATCAGACATGATGGGTAGATGAACAAGATGTTTATCTTTCATTTGAGGTATTGGACTTGTGTGACGACCCTCCCACTACATGGGAAACACCTGGGCCCGGTGTCTCCCAGGATAAATACACCACTTCCCCATTCATGGAGGAGACTCTTTCCATGCAGACACCTTTGTAGATTGTGTTGTGGTTCTTGGTGGCCTTTTGTTTGTTTGCTTTGGCACCTTTCAACACCCTGCATTATCACATTCATTCATGCATGCAAAACACTCACTTACACTATGGACTACTGATTACACACACCATTGGATATTTTCCTTAGTTGCTTTAGTTAATAAATATATATTTTGTTACTCCTTATCTCCACGTTGTCTCCCTTTTGTTACGGGCTTTGAGCCGGTTCGTGACAAGTGGGGGCTCATCCGGGATTTTTGAACTATTGGTTTGGGAGACCGTGGAGGTACGTGTTTGGTTTGAATATTTTGTTTGAGTTTGATAGGCCCAGTATTGGTTGCCTTTGTTGTTAGGTTTGTGTGCTGTGTTGGAGAGAGTATAATGGTTAGTTTCCAGGTCCTGCCTAGCCTGAACTCTTGTTCTACTTTCTGTTGGGACGTCAGTCTGAGGTGAGTAATCTGCTGTGTACCTCGGTGGGAGATTTGGGTAGGATAGTGGAACTTGCTACCCGGAGCTATAGCCTTTTTCCCCTGATAGGTTTTGGGCATGGTTAATGTTTGTTATTTTTGTGTGGTGTCTGTGGACTGAGCAGTTGTCTCGGGGGCACATCCGTGGCTTGGTGGAATTTGCCAGCATGCTGGGGAGTTCTATTTCCTTGCCAGCGGGCTACAGTGCGTAAATTCCCACCGCATATCTGCACGAAGACTAGGGTTGAGTTATTGTAGGTTTTGGGGAAGCTCCATATCTCATCTCTCTTCTGTGGTGCTCAGGGTGATTGTCAATTCTCGGGTTGTGGTCCGGTGTGCTCAGCAGAAGGGAAGAGCGAGAATTTTTTTTGTGTGTGATTATGGCATCTTATGTAGATAAGTTCATTCGCTCTCCATCAGAGGAATTGTTAGATTTAGGTACTAAAGAACAGCTGTTGAAGGTCGCGGAACACTACAAGGTTGAGATTAGTGATAAACGTCTAAAGAATTCTATTAGGTTGATATTGAAGGCCAATCTGATGGAGAGTGGTATTCTTGAAGTTACCACTGGGCCAGCCTCTGCTGAGGATTTGTCGTCTCCCCATAACGTTACAATGGCCATTCCATCGGTTAGTCATAGTAGCCTTCTTTTTGAACAGCAGAAAGAACTGCTTTTGTTACAGCTAGAGTATGATCGTGAGAAGCTAGAGCATGATCGTGTAAAATATGAAAAGGAATTGGCATTTAAACAAGATATGGAGCGTGCTAAAATCAAGTTGCAACAAGAATGTATAGAGTTGGTTAGGGAAGGAAAGATCTCAGGGGAGAGTTTGTTTTGGAAAGGTGACCCAGATTTACCTAGGGGTAGTTCTGCTTTTGGTCGTGCCCCAGAGACATTTGATATTGTTGGGAATTTACGGTTATTGCCTCGGTTTAATGAAAGGGACCCCGAGACATTCTTTTCGTTGTTTGAGCGGGTTGCTGACGCTAGGAGTTGGCCTGATTCTGACCGCACTTTAATGTTGCAGTGTGTGCTGACTGGTAAAGCGCAGGAAGCATATTCAGCTCTTAGTGTACACGATAGTGCCAGTTATGATAAAGTTGAAACAGCTGTGTTACAGATTTATGAATTGGTCCCTGAGGCTTACCGCCAACAATTTAGAACTTTAAAAAGGGATGATAACCAGACTCATGTTGAGTTTGCGCGACAGTTATCTTTACAGTTTAATCGCTGGTGTTCCGCCTCTGCAGTTGTGACTTTCCAAGGGCTGTGTGATCTGATTATGTTAGAGCAATTTAAGGACACAATTCCTGATCGTATTGCCACGTATATTAATGAACAGAAAGTAAAGAATGTTGCTGAAGCTGTGGTTTTGGCGGACGAGTATGTGTTGACTCACAAAAGTGTCTTTGCAGAACCCCGTATTCGAAAAGAGTGGGGGTGTTCGGATAGATTTGGGCTTCGCTCACCGAGATACTTTGGTTCTCGGGCAGAGTTATATTCAACTAGGGTTGAACCTGACTCCCATGGTAAAGCTGACTTTGGGCAGGAGTGTCACTACTGTCAATGTTCAGGTCACTGGAAAAACGAATGTCCACTTCTCAGGTCAAAGGGTGCTTATGCTAAATCTAAGCCTACTGCGTTAGCTGCACCTGTTCCACATCAGTTCATTCATGACTCATTTCCTCAGGCCCAGGAGAATGTGAAAGTCTATATTGATCCAGACTATTTACCTTTCATTACAGAAGGTTTTGTGTCTATGTTAGGAAGTAAAGACCTAGTGCCTGTGAAGATCATGAGAGACACAGGTGCCTCTGAATCATTTGTGTTGGAGTCTGTGTTACCCTTTTCTGCTGAGACTGATTCGGGGAATAGGTTTGAACACTCTGTCAGTTCCATTGCATGAACTGATGTTGAATTGTGGGCTGGTGAAGGGTGAAGTTGTTGTGGGTGTGCGTCCTTCGTTGCCTATTGAGGGTATCGATGTTATCCTTGGGAATAACTTGGCTGGTGAGCGTGTATGGCCTGTCGTGTTTCCATCTCTAGTGGTTTCCACTAAGCCGTCATTTGTTGGGATTCCTGATGAGAGTGTACAGAGTTTCCCAGAGGTGTTCTCTGCGTGTGCAGTGACACTTTCTATGAGCCGTTCTCTGCGTGTGCAGTGACACGTTCTATGAGCCGTGGCGAACTGGTCACTGCGCCGACTAATGATAATAATACAAAGTATGTCACTGTTTTCCCTGTTATCCCGTTATCTGTAACCCGCTCAGATCTAATCAATGCGCAACGGGATGACCCCACGTTGGAAGAGTTGCGTGATCAAATTGTGCCTATAGAACAGTTGGGAGATGTCGCCCATGGCTATTTTCTCCAAGAGGATGTCCTGATGAGAAAGTGGGTGTCTCATGATAGTGTTTTTCTGGGGGAGGCAATTAGTCAGGTTGTTGTACCAGTTAAGCTTCGTGAGTTGGTGTTGGAAACTTCTCACAGCGACGTTGCTGGACATATGGGGGTGAGTAAAACCTACAATCGCATATTAAGACATTTCTTTTGGCCTAGATTAAAGACGGATGTTTCTGATTTTATCAAAACTTGTCACACCTGTCAATTAACTGGTAAGCCTAATCAAGCTATTAAACCAGTACCATTGTTTCCTATTCCTGTACTCAGCCAACCTTTTGAGTATCTGATTATTGACTGTGTGGGTCCTCTGCCTCGTTCTAAAAAGGGTAGCAGTTACCTGTTCACTGTGATGTGTCAGACCACTAGGTTTCCTGCTGCCTATCCTCTCCGATCTATCACGACTAAATCGGTGTTAAAAGCTTTGACTCAGTTTCTCTCATTGTTTGGAATCCCTAAGGTCATTCAGAGTGATCAAGGATCTAATTTTACCTCTAATCTGTTTGGTCAGGTTCTTCAACAGCTCCATATTAAACACAATTTGTCTAGCGCCTATCACGCGCAAAGTCAAGGAGCACTGGAAAGTTTCCATCAAACACTTAAGTCTTTGTTGAGAGCTTATTGTACTGAGATGGATAAGGATTGGGAGGGGTTGCCTTGGTTACTGTTAGCCGCTAGGGAAGTTTCACAGGAGAGCACAGGTTTCAGTCCAAATGACCTTGTGTTTGGACATAGGGTGCGTGGACTTTTATCTGTTCTCCAGGATGACTGGAAGTCTCCCGAGCCTCCTCAGTCCCTGTTATCGTATGTGTGTGATTTCCGGCGACGGCTGTATGCCGCTGGTGAAATGGCTAAAGAAAAGTTATCATCTTCACAGGAGAGGATGAAGGGCATATTTGATCGCCGAACTGAGCCTCGTCACTTTAGTCCAGGTGACCAGGTTCTTGCTCTGCTGCCAATTGTTGGTTCTCCTTTTCAAGCCAAGTTTCAAGGTCCATATACAGTGGTGCGCCAGTACACTGAGCAAAATGTATCTAGTTGCCACTCCAGAACGGTGGAAAGCACACCAACTGTGCCATGTAAATCTGTTAAAACCCTATTATGTACGTTCCTCTGAGAATGAACAGTGGGATTCTACAGAGGACGGTAAAACCTGTTCTTTTGGCTGATACCGTTGTTTCCTTGGGTTCTTGTCGTGCTAGATCTGTGCATGAGGAGGAAGATGTTCCTAGTCCTGACGATTGTATATTGCAGGGTAGATTGAAAAATTCAGAAACACTGGATATTTTAGACAGTCTTCTCACTCACCTACCTGTTGATGGGCGGAAAGAGATGGTTGGTCTGATTCAGAGATTTCCAGGTTTGTTTTCTGATACACCTACACGTACAAACTTAATAGAACATGATATTGACATTGGAGGTGCTGACCCCATTCGTCAGCGGTTCTATAGAGTTTCTTTAGAGAAGCTACGTTGTCTGGATGCTGAGGTCAAGTACATGCTGGAGAGTAAGATAGCAGATCCTTCTTTTTCCAGTTGGGCTTTTCCTTATCTTGGTCAGTAAACCGGATGGAACAAACCGTTTTTGTACGGACTACCGTAAGGTAAACAGTGTCACAAAGCCAGATTCATTTCCTCTTCCTCGGATGGAGGACTGTGTTGATCAAGTCGGTGCAGCTAAGTTTGTGAGCAAATTTGACCTGTTAAAAGGCTATTGGCAGGTGCCACTGATGAGTAGGGCACGTGAAATCTCTGGCTTTATTACACCCTTTGGTCTGTACTCGTATTCAGTTATGAGTTTCGGTCTGCGCAATGCACCTGCCACTTTTCAGCGACTTATGAACAGGGTTGTCGCCGGTCTGACCGGGTGCGCTGTTTATTTGGACGATGTAGTGATCTATGCAGATACTTGGGAAGAACATCTGTCCCGTATTCAAGCCTTGTTCGAACGTCTGGCTGCGGGTCGCCTCACAATCAATCTGGCAAAATGTGAGTTTGCTCAGGCGACCGTTACATACCTTGGAAAAGTGGTTGGGCAGGGTGAAGTGCGTCCTGTTCGGGCTAAAGTGGTGGCTATTGATGCTTTTCCACCACCAACTACTAAAAAGGAACTGATGCGTTTCTTGGGCATGATTGGTTATTACCGTAGTTTTTGTAATAACTTCTCTACTGTGGTCGCTCCCTTGACAGATATGCTGAAAGCTAAGGCTGTTTATGTTTGGTCTACTCGTTGTCAACACGCTTTTGAAGATGCAAAGAGGTTGCTTACCTCAACTCCAGTGCTGGCTGCACCTCACATGGATTTGTCATTTACCTTGCAGGTGGATGCTAGTCATGTGGGGGCAGGTGCAGTTTTGCTGCAAGCAGATGTCTAGGATTGAGAGGCCTGTTAGTTTCTTTTCCAAAAAGTTTACAGATTATCAGTTGAACTATTCGGTTATTGAAAAGGAAGCGCTAGCACTCATTTGGGCGCTACAACACTTCGAAGTGTATGTCGGGTCGGGGGTAGTACCTATTGTGGTCTACACCGACCATAACCCCCTCACTTTTTTGAGGTCCATGATGTGTCCAAACCAGAGGATAATGCGATGGTGTTTATTTTTACAATCATTCCATCTCGATGTGAGGCACATCCGGGGGACTGAAAACGTGATTGCTGATGCGCTCTCTCGTGCGCCCTGTTCCTAATATTTACGTGACTGACCATTGTTTCGTATTGTCATGTTCTCTCTGTCCTGTCTGCTCCCTCCTGGTCTTGTTTTCTTCTTTCCTCTTAAATGTTGCTTCCTGTGCAAAGGTCGCTGAGGTCTGGGGAGGAGGTTGAATGGGGCAAATTGTAAGTGTGAACACGTAAACCCTCATCAATTTGTGGCGCAGAAGCTGTGTCAATTTGGAACTTAGAGGCTGGTATTTTGTTCCGGGGTCCTTGTTGGTCCCCGGTTTTATGGGGGGGGGGGGTGTGATGACCCTCCCACTCTGTCTGCCGTATTCTCTCTGTTATTTCCTTATTAGGATGCTGGTGGGCGGAGTTGGGAGGGTCGTCAGCTACATGGGAAACACCTGGGCCCGGTGTCTCCCAGGATAAATACACCACTTCCCCATTCATGGAGGAGACTCTCTCCATGCAGACACCTTTGTAGATTGTGTTGTGGTTCTTGGTGTCCTTTTGTTTGTTTGCTTTGGCACCTTTCAACACGCTGCATTATCACATTCATTCATGCATGCAAAACACTCACTTACACTACGGACTACTGATTACACACACCATTGGATATTTTCCTTAGTTGCTTTAGTTAATAAATATATCTTTTGTTACTCCTTATCTCCACATTGTCTCCCTTTTGTTACGGGCTTTGAGCCGGTTCGTGACA
>NW_025746692.1:0-70000 GCF_021184085.1 Oncorhynchus gorbuscha
TATACAAAGAACCTAAAAGAAACACACATTGATTGTTTTAAAGGCTTTCTCATCAGAAGATTGTAGAATGGTCTTAATGTACTGCTAGAATTCCTTACAGAAAACATGGAAGTGTGGTTTGTTATTAGTGAATTTACATTTATGTATATGATATTTGGACATTAGCATAATTAGATTTGAGGTTTTTTTTTTTTTTTTCCTTATTATAGTTAAGGAAACGGAGCAGCACATTCTCCCGTTTAAAAAAAAAACAACAAAAGCCAATTAAAAACAATGAATATCTTGTCATTTCTTTACATGTAGACAACACAATAATAAATGCACAACTGTTTCTGGATGCTCAACACAACATACAGTTCATGTTAATGTATATAAAACAAATAGTTTCTGCAGGTAATGATTCCCAGGGTCGTACTTATGGATCATTCTGAAAAAGAGACATCTTTCACCTTGTTAAACAAGCAGGTATTTGTGTGGTAATAACCAGACTTTTTTTCCCACCAACAGACATTATTGACAAATGTATTCCAGTAAGTTGTGACATTTTTTTTTACCTTCATTTAACTAGGCAAGTCAGTTAAGAACAAATTCTTATTTTCAATGACGGCCTAGGAACAGTGGGTTAACTGCCTGTTCAGGGGCAGAACGACAGATTTGTACCTTGTCAGCTCGGGTGGCTTGAACTTGCAACCTTCCGGTTACTAGACCAACGCTCTAACCCTGCCGCCCCACATAAGGAATGGATTCAAAATATCCCGTTCTGAGGGAACAAGGAGAAAGAGTCAACTGGATTAAGGAGGACAGGTGAAGAAGGTGAAATCTGGTTACACCTCTAAATAACATGAGAGTTCCAGATGGAACAGCATCAGAGACTATGGAGAACTCTCTAGGAGGGCAGGTCAACAAGGTGAGGTCTGGTTACACCTCTAAATAACATGAGAGTTCCAGATGGAACAGCATCAGAGACTACGGAGAACTCTCTAGGAGGGCAGGTCAACAAGGTGAGGTCTGGTTACACCTCTAAATAACATGAGAGTTCCAGATGGAATAGCATCAAATACTACGGAGAACTCTAGGTCAACAAGTGTAAAGGATAGATGGAACAGCATCAGAGACTAACTCTCTAGAAATAAAAATGCCTCATAATTGAGTAACAATCCTTCTGCATTTAAAAAGTTGACTCGTCAGCAGGATATGATTATTAAACCAGTTCTTTAAAAAAAAGTAAAATAATATATATATATAATATATCCGTATTGTTCCAAATGAAATACCTATGAGGGGATGTTGTTGTTGTTGTATATATTAACAACCACACTAAGAATACTTGTCTATAAAAAGCAGATCATTTTGTTAGGAATATTATCAACGGACACCTCCTGGTGACCCTGTAGGAGTCATGTCATGGTTTCTGTACAGCACTTTGAGATATCAGCTGATGTACGAAGGGCTATATAAATCAATTTGATTTGATTTGATGTCCAACCGCGTCATCAGGATGGATCAGCCAATCATGAAGAAAGTCTACAAACAAAAATTAGATTGAGGCAGTGGTGCTGCCACAGAAGCAATAATTGCAACCATATAGATAGAGGACTTATATTGTGCCATCTGCCAACCTAGGGTCGATAAACCAATCAGCAGTATGGATTGAAATAGATAAGTCCTCTATCTATATGGTTGCAACCTGCCAACCTAGGATCGATAAACCAATATGCAGTATGGATTGAAACGTGTCGTTTTTAAATGCACATTTTTATTTCACCTCTATGGGATCAGTGTCCCTAAACTGGCCCTAATGTGACTAGAATGAAGAAAGTAACAGCCAACTTTCCGGGACGTTTACATGTCTTATATATCGGCTATATATATAGCTTCAATTCTAGTTAATACACCTGCACTGTCCAATTTACAGTAGCTATTACAGTGGGAAAAAAACACCATGCTATTGTTTGAGGAGAGTGCACAACAACAAAACACTCATCACGGCAACTGGTTTAATACATTCACCTCTGAAGGTAAATAATGTACTTACAATTCAATAGTCTTGCTCTGATTTGTCATTCTGAGGATCTCAGAGATAAAAATGTAGCATGGTTTTGTTTGATAAAAATCCATTTTGTATATTCAAATGTAGGAACTGGGTTCTACAGTTTTAACCCCTGCTGTCTCTGTCCCCAAAACTACCCCGCTCGGCCATCTAGATGTGTGAAGGTTAGTGTTTTTTTCTGTAGGGAAGCTAATTATCCTTCATTTATGGCATTCCTGGGCATGTGTAAACTTGAATTGTTTTATTACCGTAGCATTTTTGTATGTTCTCTATAGTTATGTACTTGAAAATGTATCAATTGGCAAACTCCTGGCAGACCTGATACAAAATATTGTGTCGTAAATTAAATGCTTCACTGAATAAGTCTGAAACTTTGCACACCCACTGCTGCCATCTGGTGGCCAAAATCTAAATTAAATTACAACTAAACTGTCTATGGCCTTTCTTTTGGGTTTCAAAGATGATAAAATAGAAAATGCATGTTTTTTGGTTTGTATTATCTTTTACCTGATCTAATGGGTTATATTCTCCTATATTAATTTCACATTTCCAAACTTCAAAGTGTTTCCTTTCAAATGGTATCAAAAATATGATTTTTTTTTTTTTAACTAGGTAAGTCAGTTGGAACAAATTCTTATTTACAATTACGGCCTTCCCACCCGGACAACCCCCCTCCTACCCCGGACGATGCTGGGCCAATTGTGTTTCACCCTACAGCCTGGGAACGAACCATGGGCTGTAGTGACGCCACTGCAATGCCATAGACCACTGCGCCACTCAGGAGGCCATAAAAGCCACATAGCTCAGTAGCTAAAACTAATGGAAACAAATTGCTTTCCTATATACGGTTGTTTCATATGATACAACTTTAGTGGTATGGAAAGAAGGAAGAGGTTTAGCTCATGTGTGATCATCATGGTAACAAGTAGGCCTAATAATCTCAACTGAATCACATGTCCGTTCTTTACTGCAACCATAAATAAATTACAAATAGCTACATACTTTAACCAAGAACATACGATAGCTAGTTACTGTCGGATAAATATGTTTTGAGATATTTATATGTAGAATAAAAAGCCATTCCAAACACATATTCTTATTCATTCCTTTACACTTGTGTGTATAAGGTCATTGTTGTGAAATTGTTAGGTTAGATTACTTGTTGGATATTACTGCATTGTCGGAACTAGAAGCACAAGCATTTCGCTACACTCGCATTAACATCTGCTAACCATCTGTATGTGACAAATAAAATTTGATTTGGTTTGATTTGATTTGAGAATACTTTCTGTGGAATTCCTGAATCGATGACGAAAGAACGTCCCTCCCCTTCCGGTTTCGGGGCGCTGCGGCGGATGTTGATATTCTGTTTTGGAGACCACAACCAGAGTTAGCTAGCGAGCTTTCATCGTTGCCGGAGTTTTTTGTTGTTGTTGTTAGTTGTGTTGTTTGGTTGTTGTCTGACTTTGAAATCGTTTTTCAACCGGGGGAAGGCTCCCACTGCCCAAACGACGGCACCGTGTCTCTCCCGGCGCCTCACCGGGGAAACGCGAGGCCGAGTCGTGCGATGATGGAGGACTTCGACGAGATCTACGAGGAGGAGGAAGAGGAGGACGAGGAGAGGGCCGCGGAGGAACAGCTGTTAAAGTACGCTCCAGACCCGGTGGTCGTCCGAGGATCTGGCCATGTCACTGTGTAAGAAACCGGCAGGGCTCGGGGGGAAAGACCCAAGCACCGGTTAGTTGTCATGAAATAACGCGAACGAGATAACGAAAGTTACACTACGGCATTAACTAGCTTGTTAGCGGAAAGCTAAGCTAACGTAATCATGTCGGTGTTTTTACGATAACAGGGCCAAGAAACTCGCCTATTGGCAAGGCAACAATAACTATTAACAAGATAACATGACCTAGTTTATGTAGTTCGGACCATAAAATGACTATATACACACCGTAACTACCTGGTTAACTAAATATACTTTCCATATGTGGTTTAGTCAAACAGTTATATAGAACAGCCTCATTTCCCTTGAGTGACATCTGGTTGTTGTGTGCATCAAATAATGCATTTACTTTTATCATGTTCTTGTCCCCGAAGGTTTGGACTCAGTAACAAGTTTGAGTCAGAGTTCCCATCGGCACTTACAGGGAAGGTGAGTCATGGAAAGTACACACATTTTCTGTAAATCTGCCATTTTCGACGTGTGTCCCTCAAGAGTTTTAACGAGTGCAGGTGGTCAGGGGGCGGTTGCCAGGTGTGCATCAATCATGATTGTATATATTTTTTGTTGTTGTTTGTTGGGAACAACTACCATACCTGGCAACCCTGCATTTCCAGCTAGCTACAGACTCTGAGCGAATACCTTGCAAACGGCACTTTTACACTATTGTAACTTTGTAGTATCGTATTTGCCACTTTAAAATATAAAGATCCACCTGAATTCATTGTAATAGTCATGTGTTTATTAGCAGGTAATATTGATTCCCCCCCAGGACAGCTAACTAGCTTTCCTGGAGACGTTGAAAGTGTGCAGGTCTCCCCAGCAGAATCTTGTGCGTTTTGATTCCATCCTCAGACAAGCTCACTCTCCTTACTTGTTTCATGTATATGACCTGATTTGAGTATTTCCCCTGTCTGTCCTCTAGGTGGCGCCAGAGGAGTTCAAGGCCAGTATAAACCGTGTTAACGGCTGTCTGAAGAAGACGCTGCCAGTGAATGTGCGTTGGCTGCTGTGTGGCTGTCTCTGTTGCTGCTGTACACTGGGCTTCAGTCTCTGGCCCGTCATCTGTCTGAGCAAAAGGGTGGGACACACACACACTGAGATACACACACACACAGACATACACACAGACCATCCCTCTGCGTACCATACTCAAGGTTACCTGTCTCTCTCCTCCTCAGACACAGAGATCCATGGAGAAGCTGTTGGATTGGGAGAACAGCAGACTGTACCACAAGGTGTGTAGGGGTGGGAGGAGGGCTGGGAGCGGTAGTTATGTTTAACTGATCTCTCCCTCTCTTTCCCTCCCTCCCTCTCTTTTTCTCCTCCCTCACTCTCTTTCCCTCCCCCTCTCTCTCTCTCTTTCCCTCCCCCCTCCCTCTCTTTCCCTCCCCCTCTCTCTCTCTCTTTCCCTCCCCCTCCCTCTCTTTCCCTCTCTCTCTCCCTCTTTCCCCTCCCTCTCTTCCTCCCTCCCTCTCTTTCCCTCCCTCCCCCTCTCACTCTCCCTTTCCCTCCCCCTCTCTCTCTCCCCCTCCCTCTCTCTCTCCCTTTCCTTCCCTTTCTCAGCTGTGTTTGCATTGGAGGCTGAGCAAGAGGAAGTGTGAAACCAACAACATGATGGAATATGTGAGAACACACACACATATATATATATCATGGAGTACTTGAGTAATGCACACACACACAGTTTGAATAACCTCTCTCTCTCCCCCCTCAGGTAATCCTGATAGAGTTCCTACCCAAGATCCCCATTTTCAGACCGGACTAGCTCTCCGCGGCCCCACCCACATCCTCCCGTGGTGCCTCTCTTCACTCGGCCCAGTCACCTCTCCAAAATGGCCTCCTCTTTCCTCCCCTAACCAGGCCCATACCCCTAAAACAACACCACCATTTAGTGTTTACTGGACATTATCTAACTTCTCTATCTAGCCCCTCTATATACCCAGAAAACACCTGTTTACACCCTAAAGCCCCTCCCCTTCTCTGATGTCAACCTTCGACCCCTGATCTGTTGGAGGAGACGTGACCTTTGACCCCCTCCCCGGGGTGGCCATGTTGACTGTCATCGGTATGTGGGTCATCGTGGGAGACCCAGCTCAGAAAGGGTGTAAACGGTACCATAGACCTGTGGAACTGGAGAAAGTGGACTCCTAATTTTGGACCTGCAACGATGGACCTCCTCTTCACAGCCCTTCCCTGTACAACGAGGCACAATCTTTCCTCAGATTTATACCCCCGTTATATTGTACCCCAACCTGAACTATGAGACACTCTGTGCTGTTGGAACAGTTGATGTTATACTCTGTTCTAGAACCTCTATGGAACCGCTGAGGTGACAATCAATGGATTAGCTACGGAACTTCTACAGAACTTCAATGGAACTAATATAGAACATTGACAGAACTTCAATGGATTAGCAAACGGAACTGACAGAACATCATTAGAACAGCTATGGAACTGACAGAACATCATTAGAACAGCTATGGAACTACCAACGGAACGTCATTAGGCTCCCGAGTGGCGCAGCGTTCTAACACACTGCATCTCAGTGCAAGAGGCGTCGCTGCAGTACCTGGTTCGAATCCAGGCTGTATCACATCCAGCTGTGATTGGGAGTCCCACAGGGCGGCGCACAATTGGCCGAGCGTCTTCCGGGTTTGGCCGGGGGTAGGCCGTCATTGTAAATAATAATTTGTTCTTTAAATGACTTGCCTAGTTAAATAAAGGTTAAATACTAATGGAACATTGGTAGAACAGTTGTGGAACTTGCAACATCATTTGCCTTTTGACTGGTCATAGTATCGGTAGAGAACAGTCAAACTAACCACAGTGGATCAGTAGAGAGAACAGTCAAACTAACCACAGTGGATCAGTAGAGAGAACAGTCAAACTAACCAAAGTGGGTCAGTAGAGAGAACAGTCAGTAGAGAGAACAGCCAAACCAACCACAGTGGATCAGTAGAGAGAACAGTCAAACTAACCAGTGGGTCAGTAGAGAGAACAACCAGTAGAGAGAACAGTCAAACTAACCACAGTGGGTCAGTAGAGAGAACAGTCAAACTAACCAGTGGGTCAGTAGAGAGAACAGTCAAACTAACCACAGTGGGTCAGTAGAGAGAACAGCCAAACTAAACACCGTGTGTCAGCTACATGAAACCCCCGAATCTCTCTCTGCGTTCACTCAAACTAGTCTTCGTCCCCAAATGGCATATATATATGCCATTTAGCAGACGCTTTTATCCAAAGCAACTTATAGTCATGTGTGCATACATTCTACGTATGGGTGGTCCCGGGGATCGAACCCATTACCCTGGCGTTACAAGCGCCATGCTCTACCAACTGAGCTACAGAAGGACCACAGGAGGCATCCTGTTCCTCTATTACCTAACAGGGTTCTGGCCAAACGTAGGGTACAATATAGACTGCTATATCAGATGGTAATCCTAGTCTCCCCTCATCTCCTCCAATAGGATGTCATTTCAGATGGTAATCCTAAACTCCCCTCATCTCCTCCAATAGGATGTAATTTCAGATGGTAATCCTAGACTCTATAGGGCCCTATGTAGTGCACTACTTTAGACCAGGAACCAGTATAGGGAATAGGATGCCATTTGGGACAGCTTTGGCTGATCAGTAAAGGTCAAGGGTCATGCTCAGGGGTGACCATGGAGAGGAATATGTAGAATTAAAACGGGACGCAATCCTACTCCTGGAGAGATACTACTGGCCGTGCAGGCTTTTACTCCGACCCTGCTCTAACACACCTGATTCTACTAATCAGTCTAATCAGAACCTTGACTGGCAGAATGGGGTGTGTTAGAGCAGGGCTGAAGCAAAAGCCTGCAGACCCAGTAGCTCTCACTTTAGGTTCATACGGCATCAACTAGCTTTCTGATTGGTTACCTCACATATAAAGCAAGTTTCCTGTGTGTGCAGTTTAACTGTAATCTCAGTCCATGATTGGATCTTGGTCACCCTTTTTATATTCTTTGTCTGGGATTTCTGAACAGGTGTGTTATGATCCTAGCAGACATGTGTGGATGAATGATCACGTAACGTCTGTGTGTGTGTTTAACGGATGTGAAATAGCTAGCTAATTAGCGGTGTTCGCGCTAAATAGCGTTTCAATCGGTGACGTCACGCAAGGGCCGCGGCTTTTTGTGGAGCGATGGGTAACGATGCTTCGTGGGTGACTGTTGTTAATGTGTGCAGAGGGTCCCTGGTTCGCGCCCGGGTATGGGCGAGGGCACGGTCTAAAGTTATACTGTTACGTGTATATATGAGGCATATGGACAGTAAACTACCCAGAAACAAACATTTATTGACAAAGAATTACAGCCCAGTCAGATGAGGGGTGTATTTATTAGTAGCCCACCGTAGCATAACGTTTTCCAACAACAACATCAAAAGTGTTTATTTTGGACAAATTCAGGTTGAGTAGGAGTCCTGATCTAGGATCAGGTCTGTTGTCTGTTTCCTAGTGAATACAAGCCAGGGTGTTGAGTAGGAGTCCTGATCTAGGATCAGATCTGTTTCCTAGTGAATACACCCCAGGGTGTTGTGTAGGAGTCCTGATCTAGGATCAGGTCTGTTTCCTAGTGAATACACCCCATGGTGTTGAGTAGATACTGCCCCCATTCTACCATTAGGTTGGTACCCCAACACTGTTACTATCCATTCTACCATTAGGTTGGTACCCCAACACTGTTACTATCCATTCTACCATTAGGTTGGTACCCCGACACTGCTACTATCCATTCTACCATTAGGTTGGTACCCCGACACTGTTACTATCCATTCTACCATTAGGTTGGTACCCCAACACTGTTACTATCCATTCTACCATTAGGTTGGTACCCCAACACTGTTACTATCCATTCTACCATTAGGTTGGTACCCCAACACTGTTACTATCCATTCTACCATTAGGTTGGTACCCCAACACTGTTACTATCCATCCTACCATTAGGTTGGTACCCCAACACTGTTACTATCCATTCTACCATTAGGTTGGTACCCCAACACTGTTACTATCCATTCTACCATTAGGTTGGTACCCCAACACTGTTGATCTGAAGCTGTGACCAAAGATTGGGGTCCATCTCCCCAAGAAGGTTGATCATCCTGGAACACGACTCAGTTCCTTTTCTCAACACCATGTCGATGATGTCACGTGCCTTCTCTGCCCTCTCAGCGATCACCTTCACTGACTCCATTTCCTCCTGGTTGATGACTGTGTGTTGCAGGAGTCCGTCCAGCAGACTATCCAGGACAGGTCCTGATACTCGTTTCACAAACTCTGTCCGTACAGAACGCAGCTGCTGCTCTGCAGAACCAGTCAGACTGATCTCAGCCGGACCTCCTGCCCCCGACACAGCACCTAAGAGAGTCAGGTTACAGAATAATTACATTTGTACATCTACATTTGCGTCATTTAGAAGCAGACACTTTCCTCCTTAAGTAAAAGCGACCTGAAATAACAAGTATTGAGAAAAAAAAAACAATTTACAATGACGACCTGCATCACTGAACATATTTAAGGCCGGTTTCACAGACATAGAAAAACAGAGTGGGTCATTCAGAACCAGGCTAATCTACATCAAGTCCTGGAGGAGATGTCATTGGGTCATTCAGAACCAGGCTAATCTACATCAAGTCCTGGAGGAGATGTCATTGGGTCATTCAGAACCAGATTAATCTACATCAAGTCCTGGAGATGTCATTCAGAACCAGGCTAATCTACATCAAGTCCTGGAGGAGATGTCATTGGGTCATTCAGAACCAGATTAATCTACATCAAGTCCTGGAGATGTCATTCAGAACCAGGCTAATCTACATCAAGTCCTGGAGGAGATGTCATTGAGAACCAGGCTAATCTGCATCACGTCCTGGAGGAGATGTCATTGTGTCATTAAGAACCAGGTTAATCTACATCAAGTCCTGGAGGAGATGTCATTGGGACATTCAGAACCAGGTTAATCTACATCAAGTCCTGGAGGAGATGTCATTGGGTCATTCAGAACCAGGTTAATCTACATCATGTCCTGGAGGAGATGTCATTGAGAACCAGGCTAATCTACATCACGTCCTGGAGGAGATGTCATTGGGTCATTCAGAACCAGGTTAATCTACATCAAATCCTGGAGGAGATGTCATTGGGTCATTCAGAACCAGGTTAATCTACATCAAGTCCTGGAGGAGATGTCATTGGGTCATTCAGAACCAGGCTAATCTACATCAAATCCTGGAGATGTCATTCAGAACCAGGTTAATCTACATCAAGTCCTGGAGGAGATGTCATTGGGTCATTCAGAACCAGGCTAATCTACATCAAGTCCTGGAGGAGATGTCATTGGGTCATTCAGAACCAGGTTAATCTACATCAAGTCCTGGAATAGATGCCATTGGGACATTCAGAACCAGGTTAATCTACATCAAGTCCTGGAGATGTCAATCAGAACCAGGTTAATCTACATCAAGTCCTGGAGATGTCATTCAGAACCAGGTTAATCTACATCAAGTCCTGGAGGAGATGTCATTGGGTCATTAAGAACCAGGTTAATCTACATCAAGTCCTGGAGGAGATGTCATTGGGTCATTCAGAACCAGGTTAATCTACATCAAGTCCTGGAGGAGATGTCATTGGGGCATTCAGAACCAGGTTAATCTACATCAAGTCCTGGAATAGATGCCATTGGGACATTTAGAACCAGGTTAATCTACATCAAGTCCTGGAGATGTCATTCAGAACCAGGTTAATCTACATCAAGTCCTGGAGATGTCATTCAGAACCAGGTTAATCTACATCAAGTCCTGGAGATGTCATTCAGAACCAGGTTAATCTACATCAAGTCCTGGAGGAGATGTCATTGGGTCATTCAGAACCAGGTTAATCTACATCAAGTCCTGGAGGAGATGTCATTGTTCTTGAAGACAGTCTTTTATAATCAGGAATAGTCCAGGTCCTACAGTAAACCATGTTGACTGGCCCTCATGCCATTGGTTTGTACAGAGCATTCAGAAAGTATTCAGACCCCTTGATATTTTCCACATTTTGTTATGTTACAGACTTGTTCTAAAATTGATTAAGTGTTTTTCCCTCATCGATCTACATACACAATACCCCATAATGACATCACAATACCCCATAATGACATCACAATACCCCATAATGAAATTGAAAACTGGTTTTTAGACTTGTTTACAAATAAACAAATACCTTATTTACATAAGTACGTAGACCCTTTGCTCTGACACTTGAAATTCAGCTCAGGTGCATCCTGTTTCCATTGATCATCCTTGAGATGTTTCTACAACTTGGAGTCCACTTGTGGTAAATTGAATTGTTTGGAAAGGCACACACCTGTCTATATAAAGGTCCCACAGTTGACAGTGCATGTCAGAGCAAAAACCAAGCCATGAGGTCGAAGGAATTGTCCGTAGAGCCCCGAGACAGGATTGTGTCGAGGCACAGATCTGGGGAAGGGTACCAAAACATTTCTGCAGCATTGAAGGTCCCCACGAACACAGTGGCCTCCATCATTCTGAAATGGAAGAAGTTTGGAACCACCAAGACTCTTCCTGGCTGCACGGCCAAACTGACCAATCGGGGGAGAAGGGCCTCGGTCCGGGAGGTGACCAAGAACCCGATGGTCACTCTGACAGAGCTCTAGTGTTCCTCTGTGGAGATGGGAAAACCATTCAGACCTTTATGGTAGAGAGGCCAGACGGAAGCCACTCCTCAGTAAAAGGCCCATGACAGCCTGCTTAGAATTTGCAAAAAGGCACCTAAAACACAAAATTCTCTGGTATGATGAAACCAAGATTGAACTCTGAATGCCAACTTGGCACCATCCGGACAGTGGTGGCAGCATCATGCTGTGGGGATGTTTTTCAGCGGCAGGGACTGGGAGACTAGTCAGGATTAAGGGAAAGATGAACGGAGAACTGTACAGAGATCCTTGATGAAAACGTGCTCAGGAGTCAAGGGGTCTGAATACTTTCTGAATGCATTGTAACTCATGTTTACTTACTTGTTGAATGGGTGTCAGAGATGTATTCATCTGAAAGATAAACAAAAATGAGGTTATATCACTCTAAATAGCATCTGGTACTAAAGTACAAAGTGTGCTCCTACATCGTGATACTTTCTCTTTCCATGCTGTCCTCTCATCATCACCGAATAACTCCATCTCAATGTCAATCCCTGTCATTTTCACAATCGCCTTGAAAAAGCTTGGTGTGGTGTCTCTTTGTATGAGATGAATCTTCTGCAGAGAGAGAGACAGAGAGAGACAGAGACAGACACAGGGAGAGACAGAGAGAGACAGAGACAGTAACAGGGAGAGACACAGAGACAGAGAGAGAGACACAGAGACAGAGAGAGACAGAGAGAGAGAGACACAGAGAGAGAGAGAGCGAGAGACACAGAGAGAGAGAGAGAGAGAGACAGACACAGAGAGAGAGACAGACACAGAGAGAGACAGAGAGAGAGAGACACAGAGAGAGAGAGAGAGAGCGAGAGACAGAGAGAGAGAGAGGGATTGCCAAAGCAATGTAAATGTATGTTTCCCATGCCAATAAAGCCATTTGAATTTAATTGAGAGCGAGAGAGAGAGAGAGCAATGGATAGACATGTTCTTATTCTACTGAAACAATGGACAGACATGTTCTCATTCTACTGAAACAATGGATAGACATGTTCTCATTCTACTGAAACAATGGATAGACATGTTCTCATTCTACTGAAACAATGGATAGACATGTTCTCATTCTACTGAAACAATGGATAGACATGTTCTCATTCTACTGAAACAATGGATAGACATGTTCTTATTCTACTGAAACAATGGACAGACATGTTCTCATTCCACTGAAACAATGGATAGACATGTTCTCATTCTACTGAAACAATGGATAGACATGTTCTTATTCTACTGAAACAATGGATAGACATGTTCTCATTCTACTGAAACAATGGATAGACATGTTCTCATTCTACTGAAACAATGGATAGACATGTTCTCATTCTACTGAAACAATGGATAGACATGTTCTCATTCTACTGAAACAATGGATAGACATGTTCTCATTCTACTGAAACAATGGATAGACATGTTCTCATTCTACTGAAACAATGGATAGACATGTTCTCATTCTACTGAAACAATGGAATGGATAGACATGTTCTCATTCTACTGAAACAATGGATAGACATGTTCTCATTCTACTGAAACAATGGATAGACATGTTCTCATTCTACTGAAACAATGGATAGACATGTTCTCATTCTACTGAAACAATGGATAGACATGTTCTCATTCTACTGAAACAATGGATAGACATGTTCTCATTCTACTGAAACAATGGATAGACATGTTCTCATTCTACTGAAACAATGGATAGACGTGTTCTCATTCCACTGAAACAATGGATAGACATGTTCTCATTCTACTGAAACAATGGATAGACGACATGTTCTCATTCCACTGAAACAATGGATAGACATGTTCTCATTCTACTGAAACAATGGATAGACATGTTCTCATTCTACTGAAACAATGGATAGACATGTTCTCATTCTACTGAAACAATGGATAGACATGTTCTCATTCTACTGAAACAATGGATAGACATGTTCTCATTCTACTGAAACAATGGATAGACATGTTCTCATTCTACTGAAACAATGGATAGACATGTTCTCATTCTACTGAAACAATGGATAGACATGTTCTCATTCTACTGAAACAATGGACAGACATGTTCTCATTCTACTGAAACATGGATAGACATGTTCTCATTCCACTGAAACAATGGATAGACATGTTCTCATTCTACTGAAACAATGGATAGACATGTTCTCATTCTACTGAAACAATGGATAGACAGACATGTTCTCATTCTACTGAAACAATGGATAGACATGTTCTCATTCCACTGTGGATAGACATGTTCTCATTCTACTGAAACAATGGATAGACATGTTCTCATTCCACTGAAACAATGGATAGACATGTTCTCATTCTACTGAAACAATGGATAGACATGTTCTCATTCTACTGAAACAATGGATAGACATGTTCTCATTCTACTGAAACAATGGATAGACATGTTCTCATTCTACTGAAACAATGGATAGACATGTTCTCATTCTACTGAAACAATGGATAGACATGTTCTCATTCTACTGAAACAATGGATAGACATGTTCTCATTCTACTGAAACAATGGATAGACATGTTCTCATTCTACTGAAACAATGGATAGACATGTTCTCATTCTACTGAAACAATGGATAGATTCTACTGACAATGTTCTCTCATTCTACTGAAACAATGGATAGACATGTTCTCATTCTACTGAAACAATGGATAGACATGTTCTCATTCTACTGAAACAATGGATAGACATGTTCTCATTCTACTGAAACAATGGACAGACATGTTCTCATTCTACTGATAGACACATGTTCTCATTCTACTGAAACAATGGATAGACATGTTCTCATTCTACTGAAACAATGGATAGACACATGTTCTCATTCTACTGAAACAATGGATAGACATGTTCTCATTCTACTGAAACAATGGATAGACATGTTCTCATTCTACTGAAACAATGGATAGACATGTTCTCATTCTACTGAAACAATGGATAGACGACATGTTCTCATTCTACTGAAACAATGGATAGACATGTTCTCATTCTACTGAAACAATGGATAGACATGTTCTCATTCTACTGAAACAATGGATAGACACATGTTCTCATTCTACTGAAACAATGGATAGACATGTTCTCATTCTACTGAAACAATGGATAGACATGTTCTCATTCTACTGAAACAATGGATAGACATGTTCTCATTCTACTGAAACAATGGATAGACGACATGTTCTCATTCTACTGAAACAATGGATAGACATGTTCTCATTCTACTGAAACAATGGATAGACATGTTCTCATTCTACTGAAACAATGGATAGACATGTTCTCATTCTACTGAAACAATGGATAGACATGTTCTCATTCTACTGAAACAATGGATAGACATGTTCTCATTCTGAAACAATGAAACAATGTTCTCATTCTACTGATGGACAGACATGTTCTCATTCTACTGAAACAATGGATAGACTGTTCTCATTCTACTGAAACAATGGATAGACATGTTCTCATTCACTGAAACAATGGATATACATGTTCTCATTCTACTGAAACAATGGATAGACATGTTCTCATTCTACTGAAACAATGGATAGACATGTTCTCATTCTACTGAAACAATGGATAGACATGTTCTCATTCCACTGAAACAATGGATAGACTGTTCTCATTCTACTGAAACAATGGATAGACATGTTCTCATTCTACTGAAACAATGGATAGACATGTTCTCATTCTACTGAAACAATGGATAGACATGTTCTCATTCTACTGAAACAATGGATAGACGACATGTTCTCATTCTACTGAAACAATGGATAGACATGTTCTCATTCTACTGAAACAATGGATAGACATGTTCTCATTCTACTGAAACAATGGATAGACATGTTCTCATTCTACTGAAACAATGGATAGACATGTTCTCATTCTACTGAAACAATGGATAGACATGTTCTCATTCTACTGAAACAATGGATAGACATGTTCTCATTCTACTGAAACAATGGATAGACATGTTCTCATTCTACTGAAACAATGGATAGACATGTTCTCATTCTACTGAAACAATGGATAGACATGTTCTCATTCTACTGAAACAATGGAAACAATTCTACTGAAACAATGGATAGACATGTTCTCATTCTACTGAAACAATGGATAGACGACATGTTCTCATTCTACTGAAACAATGGATAGACGACATGTTCTCATTCCACTGAAACAATGGATAGACATGTTCTCATTCTACTGAAACAATGGATAGACATGTTCTCATTCTACTGAAACAATGGATAGACATGTTCTCATTCTACTGAAACAATGGATAGACGACATGTTCTCATTCTACTGAAACAATGGATAGACATGTTCTCATTCTACTGAAACAATGGAAGACAATTCTACTGAAACAATGGATAGACATGTTCTCATTCTACTGAAACAATGGATAGACATGTTCTCATTCTGAAACAATGGATAGACATGTTCTCATTCTACTGAAACAATGGATAGACATGTTCTCATTCTACTGAAACAATGGATAGACATGTTCTCATTCTACTGAAACAATGGATAGACATGTTCTCATTCTACTGAAACAATGGATAGACATGTTCTCATTCTACTGAAACAATGGATAGACATGTTCTCATTCTACTGAAACAATGGATAGACATGTTCTCATTCTACTGAAACAATGGATAGACATGTTCTCATTCTACTGAAACAATGGATAGACACATGTTCTCATTCTACTGAAACAATGGATAGAGACATGTTCTCATTCTACTGAAACAATGGATAGACGACATGTTCTCATTCCACTGAAACAATGGATAGACATGTTCTCATTCTACTGAAACAATGGATAGACATGTTCTCATTCTACTGAAACAATGGATAGACATGTTCTCATTCTACTGAAACAATGGATAGACATGTTCTCATTCTACTGAAACAATGGATAGACATGTTCTCATTCTACTGAAACAATGGATAGACATGTTCTCATTCTACTGAAACAATGGATAGACTGTTCTCATTCTACTGAAACAATGGATAGATTCTACTGAAACAATGGATAGACATGTTCTCATTCTACTGAAACAATGGATAGACATGTTCTCATTCTACTGAAACAATGGATAGACATGTTCTCATTCTACTGAAACAATGGATCATGTTCTCATTCTACTGAAACAATGGATAGACGACATGTTCTCATTCTACTGAAACAATGGATAGACACATGTTCTCATTCTACTGAAACAATGGATAGACATGTTCTCATTCTACTGAAACAATGGATAGACATGTTCTCATTCTACTGAAACAATGGATAGACATGTTCTCATTCTACTGAAACAATGGATAGACATGTTCTCATTCTACTGAAACAATGGATAGACAATTCTACTGAAACAATGGATAGACATGTTCTCATTCTACTGTGGATCTGTTCTCATTCTACTGAAACAATGGATAGACATGTTCTCATTCTACTGAAACAATGGATAGACGACATGTTCTCATTCTACTGAAACAATGGATAGACGACATGTTCTCATTCTACTGAAACAATGGATAGACATGTTCTCATTCTACTGAAACAATGGATAGACATGTTCTCATTCTACTGAAACAATGGATAGACGACATGTTCTCATTCTACTGAAACAATGGATAGACGACATGTTCTCATTCTACTGAAACAATGGATAGACATGTTCTCATTCCACTGAAACAATGGATAGACGACATGTTCTCATTCTACTGAAACAATGGATAGACGACATGTTCTCATTCCACTGAAACAATGGATAGACATGTTCTCATTCCACTGAAACAATGGATAGACATGTTCTCATTCCACTGAAACAATGGATAGACATGTTCTCATTCCACTGAAACAATGGATATACATGTTCTCATTCTGAAACAATGGATAGACATGTTCTCATTCTACTGAAACAATGGATAGACATGTTCTCATTCTACTGAAACAATGGACTCATTCTACTGAAACAATGGATAGACATGTTCTCATTCTACTGAAACAATGGATAGACATGTTCTCATTCTACTGAAACAATGGATAGACATGTTCTCATTCTACTGAAACAATGGATAGACATGTTCTCATTCTACTGAAACAATGGATCTGTTCTCATTCTACTGAAACAATGGATAGACATGTTCTCATTCTACTGAAACAATGGATAGACATGTTCTCATTCTACTGAAACAATGGATAGACATGTTCTCATTCTACTGAAACAATGGATAGACATGTTCTCATTCCACTGAAACAATGGATAGACGACATGTTCTCATTCTACTGAAACAATGGATAGACATGTTCTCATTCTACTGAAACAATGGATAGACTAGACATTCTACTGTGGATCATGTTCTCATTCTACTGAAACAATGGATAGACATGTTCTCATTCTACTGAAACAATGGATAGACGACATGTTCTCATTCCACTGAAACAATGGATAGACACATGTTCTCATTCTACTGAAACAATGGATAGACATGTTCTCATTCTACTGAAACAATGGATAGACTGTTCTCATTCTACTGAAACAATGGATAGACAATGTTCTCATTCTACTGAAACAATGGATAGACATGTTCTCATTCTACTGAAACAATGGATATACATGTTCTCATTCTACTGAAACAATGGATAGACATGTTCTCATTCTACTGAAACAATGGATAGACGACATGTTCTCATTCTACTGAAACAATGGATAGACGACATGTTCTCATTCTACTGAAACAATGGATAGACATGTTCTCATTCTACTGAAACAATGGATAGACATGTTCTCATTCTACTGAAACAATGGATAGACATGTTCTCATTCTACTGAAACAATGGATAGACATGTTCTCATTCTACTGAAACAATGGATAGACATGTTCTCATTCTACTGAAACAATGGATAGACATGTTCTCATTCTACTGAAACAATGGATAGACATGTTCTCATTCTACTGAAACAATGGATAGACATGTTCTCATTCTACTGAAACAATGGATAGACATGTTCTCATTCTACTGAAACAATGGATAGACGACATGTTCTCATTCTACTGAAACAATGGATAGACTGTTCTCATTCTACTGAAACAATGGATAGACATGTTCTCATTCCACTGAAACAATGGATAGACATGTTCTCATTCTACTGAAACAATGGATAGACATGTTCTCATTCTACTGAAACAATGGATAGACATGTTCTCATTCTACTGAAACAATGGATAGACATGTTCTCATTCTACTGAAACAATGGATAGACATGTTCTCATTCTACTGAAACAATGGATAGACATGTTCTCATTCTACTGAAACAATGGATAGACATGTTCTCATTCTACTGAAACAATGGATAGACATGTTCTCATTCTACTGAAACAATGGATAAACATGTTCTCATTCTACTGAAACAATGGATAGACATGTTCTCATTCTACTGAAACAATGGATAGACATGTTCTCATTCTACTGAAACAATGGATAGACATGTTCTCATTCTACTGAAACAATGGATAGACATGTTCTCATTCTACTGAAACAATGGATAGACACATGTTCTCATTCTACTGAAACAATGGATAGACATGTTCTCATTCTACTGAAACAATGGATAGACAATTCTACTGAAACAATGGATAGACATGTTCTCATTCTACTGAAACAATGGATAGACACATGTTCTCATTCTACTGAAACAATGGATAGACATGTTCTCATTCTACTGAAACAATGGATACATGTTCTCATTCTATTGACATGTTCTCATTCTACTGAAACAATGGATAGACGACATGTTCTCATTCTACTGAAACAATGGATAGACATGTTCTCATTCTACTGAAACAATGGATAGACGACATGTTCTCATTCTACTGAAACAATGGATAGACATGTTCTCATTCTACTGAAACAATGGATAGACATGTTCTCATTCTACTGAAACAATGGATAGACATGTTCTCATTCTACTGAAACAATGGATAGACATGTTCTCATTCTACTGAAACAATGGATAGACACATGTTCTCATTCTACTGAAACAATGGATAGACATGTTCTCATTCTACTGAAACAATGGATAGACGACATGTTCTCATTCTACTGAAACAATGGATAGACATGTTCTCATTCTACTGAAACAATGGATAAACATGTTCTCATTCTACTGAAACAATGGATAGACGACATGTTCTCATTCTACTGAAACAATGGATAGACATGTTCTCATTCTACTGAAACAATGGATAGACTTCTCATTCTACTGAAACAATGGATAGACATGTTCTCATTCTACTGAAACAATGGATAGACATGTTCTCATTCTACTGAAACAATGGATAGACATGTTCTCATTCTACTGAAACAATGGATAGACATGTTCTCATTCTACTGAAACAATGGATAGACATGTTCTCATTCTACTGAAACAATGGATAGACATGTTCTCATTCTACTGAAACAATGGATAGACATGTTCTCATTCTACTGAAACAATGGATAGACATGTTCTCATTCTACTGAAACAATGGATAGACGACATGTTCTCATTCTACTGAAACAATGGATAGACATGTTCTCATTCTACTGAAACAATGGATAGACATGTTCTCATTCCACTGAAACAATGGATAGACATGTTCTCATTCCACTGAAACAATGGATAGACATGTTCTCATTCTACTGAAACAATGGATAGACATGTTCTCATTCTACTGAAACAATGGATAGACATGTTCTCATTCTACTGAAACAATGGATAGACATGTTCTCATTCTACTGAAACAATGGATAGACATGTTCTCATTCTACTGAAACAATGGATAGACATGTTCTCATTCTACTGAAACAATGGATAGACATGTTCTCATTCTACTGAAACAATGGATAGACATGTTCTCATTCTACTGAAACAATGGATAGACATGTTCTCATTCTACTGAAACAATGGATAGACATGTTCTCATTCTACTGAAACAATGGATAGACATGTTCTCATTCTACTGAAACAATGGATAGACGACATGTTCTCATTCTACTGAAACAATGGATAGACATGTTCTCATTCTACTGAAACAATGGATAGACATGTTCTCATTCTACTGAAACAATGGATAGACATGTTCTCATTCTACTGAAACAATGGATAGACATGTTCTCATTCTACTGAAACAATGGATAGACATGTTCTCATTCTACTGAAACAATGGATAGACATGTTCTTATTCTACTGAAACAATGGATAGACATGTTCTCATTCTACTGAAACAATGGATAGACATGTTCTTATTCTACTGAAACAATGGATAGATGACATGTTCTCATTCTACTGAAACAATGGATAGACATGTTCTCATTCTATTGGATAGACTATTCTGAAACAATGGATAGACGACATGTTCTCATTCTACTGAAACAATGGATAGACATGTTCTCATTCTACTGAAACAATGGGATAGACATGTTCTCATTCTACTGAAACAATGGATAACATGTTCTCATTCTACTGAAACAATGGATAGACATGTTCTCATTCTACTGAAACAATGGATAGACTTCTCATTCTAAAACAATGGATAGACATGTTCTCATTCTACTGAAACAATGGATAGACATGTTCTCATTCTACTGAAACAATGGATAGACATGTTCTCATTCTACTGAAACAATGGATAGACATGTTCTCATTCTACTGAAACAATGGATAGACATGTTCTCATTCTACTGAAACAATGGATAGACATGTTCTCATTCTACTGAAACAATGGATAGACACATGTTCTCATTCTACTGAAACAATGGATAGACATGTTCTCATTCTACTGAAACAATGGATAGACGACATGTTCTCATTCTACTGAAACAATGGATAGACGACATGTTCTCATTCTACTGAAACAATGGATAGACGACATGTTCTCATTCTACTGAAACAATGGATAGACGACATGTTCTCATTCTACTGAAACAATGGATAGACATGTTCTCATTCTACTGAAACAATGGATAGACATGTTCTCATTCTACTGAAACAATGGATAGACATGTTCTCATTCTACTGAAACAATGGATAGACATGTTCTCATTCTACTGAAACAATGGATAGACATGTTCTCATTCTACTGAAACAATGGATAGACGACATGTTCTCATTCTACTGAAACAATGGATAGACATGTTCTCATTCTACTGAAACAATGGATAGACATGTTCTCATTCTACTGAAACAATGGATAGACGACATGTTCTCATTCTACTGAAACAATGGACAGACATGTTCTTATTCTACTGAAACAATGGATAAACATGTTCTCATTCTACTGAAACAATGGATAGACATGTTCTTATTATACTGAAACAATGGATAGACGACATGTTTTCATTCTACTGAAACAATGGACAGACATGTTCTTATTCTACTGAAACAATGGATAAACATGTTCTCATTCTACTGAAACAATGGATAGACATGTTCTTATTCTACTGAAACAATGGATAAACATGTTCTCATTCTACTGAAACAATGGATAGACATGTTCTTATTCTACTGAAACAATGGATAAACATGTTCTCATTCTACTGAAACAATGGATAGACATGTTCTTATTCTATGTTGTTCTCATTCTACTGAAACAATGGATAGACATGTTCTTATTCTACTGACATGTTCTCATTCTACTGAAACAATGGATAGACATGTTCTCATTCTACTGAAACAATGGATAGACGACATGTTCTCATTCTACTGAAACAATGGATAGACGACATGTTCTCATTCTACTGAAACAATGGATAGACATGTTCTCATTCTACTGAAACAATGGATAGACATGTTCTCATTCTACTGAAACAATGGATAGACATGTTCTCATTCTACTGAAACAATGGATAGATGACATGTTCTCATTCTACTGAAACAATGGATAGACATGTTCTCATTCTACTGAAACAATGGATAGACATGTTCTCATTCTACTGAAACAATGGATAGACGACATGTTCTCATTCTACTGAAACAATGGATAGATTCTACTGAAACAATGGATAGACATGTTCTCATTCTACTGAAACAATGGATAGACATGTTCTCATTCTACTGAAACAATGGATAGACGACATGTTCTCATTCTACTGAAACAATGGACAGACATGTTCTCATTCTACTGAAACAATGGATAGACATGTTCTCATTCTACTGAAACAATGGATAGACATGTTCTCATTCTACTGAAACAATGGATAGACGACATGTTCTCATTCTACTGAAACAATGGATAGACGACATGTTCTCATTCTACTGAAACAATGGATAGACATGTTCTCATTCTACTGAAACAATGGATAGACATGTTCTCATTCTACTGAAACAATGGATAGACATGTTCTCATTCTACTGAAACAATGGATAGACATGTTCTCATTCAGACATGTTCTCATTCTACTGAAACAATGGATAGACATGTTCTCATTCTACTGAAACAATGGATAGACATGTTCTCATGTTCTCATTCTACTGAAACAATGGATAGACATGTTCTCATTCTACTGAAACAATGGATAGACATGTTCTCATTCTACTGAAACAATGGATAGACATGTTCTCATTCTACTGAAACAATGGATAGACATGTTCTCATTCTACTGAAACAATGGATAGACATGTTCTCATTCTACTGAAACAATGGATAGACATGTTCTCATTCTACTGAAACAATGGATAGACATGTTCTCATTCTACTGAAACAATGGATAGACATGTTCTCATTCTACTGAAACAATGGATAGACATGTTCTCATGTTCTCATTCTACTGAAACAATGGATAGACATGTTCTCATTCTACTGAAACAATGGATAGACATGTTCTCATTCTACTGAAACAATGGAATGTTCTCATTCTACTGAAACAATGGATAGACATGTTCTCATTCTACTGAAACAATGGATAGACATGTTCTCATTCTACTGAAACAATCATAGACAACATGTTCTCATTCTACTGAAACAATGTTCATGTTCTCATTCTACTGAAACAATGGATAGACATGTTCTCATTCTACTGAAACAATGGATAGACATGTTCTCATTCTACTGAAACAATGGATAGAGACATGTTCTCATTCTACTGAAACAATGGATAGACATGTTCTCATTCATGTTCTCATTCTACTGAAACAATGGATAGACGACATGTTCTCATTCTACTGAAACAATGGATAGACATGTTCTCATTCTACTGAAACAATGGATAGACATGTTCTCATTCTCATTCTACTGAAACAATGGATAGACATGTTCTCATTCTACTGAAACAATGGATAGACATGTTCTCATTCTACTGAAACAATGGATAGACATGTTCTCATTCTACTGAAACAATGGATAGACGACATGTTCTCATTCTACTGAAACAATGGATAGATGACATGTTCTCATTCTACTGAAACAATGGATAGATGACATGTTCTCATTCTACTGAAACAATGGATAGACATGTTCTCATTCTACTGTGGACAGACATGTTCTCATTCTACTGAAACAATGGATAGACACATGTTCTCATTCTACTGAAACAATGGATAGACATGTTCTCATTCTACTGAAACAATGGATAGACATGTTCTCATTCTACTGAAACAATGGATAGACATGTTCTCATTCTACTGAAACAATGGATTCTCATTCTACTGAAACAATGGATAGACATGTTCTCATTCTACTGAAACAATGGATAGACATGTTCTCATTCTACTGAAACAATGGATAGACATGTTCTCATTCTACTGAAACAATGGATAGACATGTTCTCATTCTACTGAAACAATGGATAGACATGTTCTCATTCTACTGAAACAATGGATAGATGACATGTTCTCATTCTACTGAAACAATGGATAGACATGTTCTCATTCTACTGAAACAATGGATAGACATGTTCTCATTCTACTGAAACAATGGATAGACATGTTCTCATTCTACTGAAACAATGGATAGACATGTTCTCATTCTACTGAAACAATGGATAGACATGTTCTCATTCTACTGAAACAATGGATAGACATGTTCTCATTCTACTGAAACAATGGATAGACATGTTCTCATTCTACTGAAACAATGGATAGATGACATGTTCTCATTCTACTGAAACAATGGATAGACATGTTCTCATTCTACTGAAACAATGGATAGACATGTTCTCATTCTACTGAAACAATGGATAGACATGTTCTCATTCTACTGAAACAATGGATAGACATGTTCTCATTCTACTGAAACAATGGATAGACATGTTCTCATTCTACTGAAACAATGGATAGACATGTTCTCATTCTACTGAAACAATGGATTCTCATTCTACTGAAACAATGGATAGACATGTTCTCATTCTACTGAAACAATGGATAGACATGTTCTCATTCTACTGAAACAATGGATAGACATGTTCTCATTCTACTGAAACAATGGATAGACATGTTCTCATTCTACTGAAACAATGGATAGACATGTTCTCATTCTACTGAAACAATGGATAGACATGTTCTCATTCTACTGAAACAATGGATAGACATGTTCTCATTCTACTGAAACAATGGATAGACATGTTCTCATTCTACTGAAACAATGGATAGATGACATGTTCTCATTCTACTGAAACAATGGACAGACATGTTCTCATTCTACTGAAACAATGGATAGACATGTTCTCATTCTACTGAAACAATGGATAGACATGTTCTCATTCTACTGAAACAATGGATAGACATGTTCTCATTCTACTGAAACAATGGATAGACATGTTCTCATTCTACTGAAACAATGGATAGACATGTTCTCATTCTACTGAAACAATGGATAGACATGTTCTCATTCTACTGAAACAATGGATAGACATGTTCTCATTCTACTGAAACTGTACCGGTGGATTGATGGCGGTAGAACAGGGAATGTTCAGTCTGAAGAAACTATATAGTTTGAAGGACCGCTCTGGTCTGGAGATGAGAAACCTTGAAGACCCGTAGGACTTTTCCTGTTGTTCCACAGCCTGCGAAACCACCCAGCCAGTCAATGTACAGTCTTATTCAAACATTATTCAGAAAACTGGCAACACACTTATCTTCATGTAAAGAGTGTCAACATAAACTGCACCAGTGGTTAGTTAAGGTCATCTCTATAATAATGGTCCCTCACCTGTATTTGGCCGGGGTTCCAGGGGAACAGGTACAGGCGAGAAATTAATGTTTCCCTTTTCACTGTCAGATAGAGCATCAGCTCACAGTGGACATCTACGTTCCAAGACAGTAATCTCAGTATCAGCGCGATAGGTGAGAACTTGGGATGGAGAATCTTAACATGGAATCTGGTGACCTCATGCACTTCCTCTAAAGACACTCCATGTTCCTCTGCATGAAGAATCTTCATCTCATTCCTCAGGGAAGGGTTGGTCCCTGAACAACACCATAAAAAGGAGACAGAATGACAAATATTGTATTATTCATCCAACTAAAACACAAAGAATATGAGGTACCAGATCACAGTAAACTCAAACTCCCAGAATAGTTTATAAATGAATTGAGGAAGTGAAAATCAGTTACATGGAAATATCTTTCTGAATACTATTTTATATGGTTTTACCTAAACAGACAAAGTGTGGCAGATGAACTTCCTCCAGTTCACCTAACTCCATAGTGATGTCCAGCAATGGACCACCTTGTGTGTACTGCATGTCTTTCAGAAGTTGACTGTATGGATTCCAGTTCCTGAAGTGATACTTCAGAATGACATCTCTGTCACACAGCCAGCGGAGCCCAGACACTGTGCACTCATAACTCCCTTTGGGTGTCCTGTGCCTGAGGGCAACAACAAGATATGGTAGAGAAGGTCAATGGTCAAATGGAGAGGTTGGATTAGAAGACTATTCCCAAAGGTAATGCGGAAAGTGGAATGAAATGAAAGTGGAATGAAATGTTAAAAGTAGTTATTTTACCTGAACATTGTCCCTCCCTGGACAGTGGAAGTCAAGGGTTCAATCTGAAGCCAGTGTGTGGAGTCCTGAACAAGGACAAGCATGTCAGTAATACATATGGGGCCTGTTTCCTGGACACAGATTGAGTCTAGTGCTTGGACTAAAAAGCATGCTCAATGGAAGTTTCAATAGAAAGTTCTTTAAGGTCCAGGTCTAGACTTAATCTGTGTCCGGGAAACTGGCCAATTAACCCAAAGTATCTGATCTAATGTATTTATTCAGTGTTAAATGGAATGCTGGTGATTTATCAATGAAACTGTCTAAAGACAAAATATGACAACAGCTAAAATCCTGCATGACTACAAGCAGAACACAGGACTGCCTCTATCCCAGTATGAATGGTTGGTCAGTACACACCTGGCTATGAGACTGTGTTTATATTACTAAAGCAGAACACAGGACTGTCTATATCCCAGTATGAATGGTTGGTCACTACACATCTGGCTTTGAAACTGTGCCGGACTCTTGCTGTTTTCAACCCTCTAGAGACAGCAGGAGCGGTGGAGATACTCTGAATGATCGGCTATGAAAAGCCAACTGACATTTACTCCTGAGCTGCTGACCTGTTGCATCCTCTACATCCACTGTGATTATTATTATTATTTGACCCTGCTGGTCATTTATGAACATTTGAACATCTCGGACATGTTCTGTTATAATCTCAACCCGGCACAGCCAGAAGAGGACTGTCCACCCCTCATAGCCTGGTTCCTCTCTACCCAGTACAGCCAGAAGAGGACTGTCCACCCCTCATAGCCTGGTTCCTCTCTACCCAGTACAGCCAGTAGAGGACTGGCCACCCCTCATAGCCTGGTTCCTTTCTAGGTTTCTTCATAAGTTTTGGCCTTTCTAAGGAGTTTTTACTAGCCAACGTGCTTCTACACCTGCATTGCTTGCTGTTTGGGGTTTCAGGCTGGGTTTCTATACAGCACTTTGAGATATCAGCTGATGTAAAAGTAAGAACTGAGACTAATGACTTACGTCCAGATGGTCACAAGTCTTACAGCTCTGAGGAATCACTGAAGGCAAAAGTAGTTGTTATTTAAAATGGACAATCTCATGTAATAATGAATTAATAATTATTAAATAGACTTGTAATAAAAATGAATCTAAGTGAGCAACAGTCTCAGAATGTACACTCATTATTAACATACCCTAATCTGACATTAGTGTTATATTAATGAATGTTTGTGGAAGCAGGAAACATCGTTCTGGAACTGTTGCAGTTCAAATACAAGTAATAATTTGTATTCTGAACTGGAATAAACTGAAGGAAGATGTTTTTGTTGTTGAGGCAAACAGTCATCGACAACAGGAAACGGTCTCCTGCCTGACTGAGGAAACAGTAGAGGTTCTGGTCCCGTTTGGCTCCACATACCTACGTGGTGAGTCGGGGTTCTGAACTCTTGACATACTTAAAAACACAAGTACAGAAACAGTCTCAAGGTTGAGTATGACCTCAGTGTTGCACTGTTAAACACGGAGCCCAGAATAGACCTGCTTGTTGAAAACATCAACAAGACACACACCTCTCATTAGGACGGTGTATGTTTTCTAGTCTACACCTGTGTGATCAATCAGTTTATTCCAGTTCAGAATGAAAATTATTTATTGTATTTTAGTGTTTTAAAATGGGGGAAAATTAACATAAAAATATTTTTAAATGGGTATTTAATTTAATTGTTATTTGTTTTAGGCATAAGGGCAATGAAATGTACCGATATTTATGTATTGTTGCATATTTTCCTAAACTTGGGTCCCAGGAAAAAAACACAATCTGTAATTTGGGTCCCAGGAAAAACACAATCTGTAATTTGGGTCCCAGGAAAAACACAATCTGTAATTTGGGTCCCAGGAAAAACACAATCTGTAATTTGGGTCCCAGGAAAAACACAATCTGTAATTTGGGTCCCAGGAAAAATACAATCTGTAATTTGGGTCCCAGGAAAAACACAATCTGTAATTTGGGTCCCAGGAAAAACACAATCTGTAATTTGGGTCCCAGGAAAAACACACAATCTGTAATTTGGGTCCCAGGAAAAACACAATCTGTAATTTGGGTCCCAGGAAAAACACAATCTGTAATTTGGGTCCCAGGAAAAACACAATCTGTAATTTGGGTCCCAGGAAAAACACAATCTGTAATTTGGGTCCCAGGAAAAACACAATCTGTAATTTGGGTCCCAGGAAAAATACAATCTGTAATTTGGGTCCCAGGAAAAACACAATCTGTAATTTGGGTCCCAGGAAAAACACAATCTGTAATTTGGGTCCCAGGAAAAACACAATCTGTAATTTGGGTCCCAGGAAAAACACAATCTGTAATTTGGGTCCCAGGAAAAACACAATCTGTAATTTGGGTCCCAGGCTGAAAAAAATTAAGAACCCCTTTTTTATTTCTTTTTTTTTAACCTTTATTTAACTAGGCAAGTCAGTTAAGAACAAATTCTTATTTACAATGACGGCCTGGGAACAGTGGGTTAACTGCCTGTTCAGGGGCAGAACGACAGATTAGTACCTTGTCAGCTCGGGGGTTTGAACTTGCAACCTTCCGGTTACTCGTCCAATGCTCTAACCACTAGGCTACCCCTGCCGCCTCTACACTCTAACCACTAGGCTACCTGCCTCCTCTACACTCTAACCACTAGGCTACCTGCCTCCTCTACACTCTAACCACTAGGCCACCCTGCCTCCTCTACACTCTAACCACTAGGCTACCCTGCCTCCTCTACACTCTAACCACTAGGCTACCTGCCTCCTCTACACTCTAACCACTAGGCTACCTGCCTCCTCTACACTCTAACCACTAGGCCACCCTGCCTCCTCTACACTCTAACCACTAGGCTACCCTGCCTCCTCTACACTCTAACCACTAGGCTGCCCTGCCACCTCTACACTCTAACCACTAGGCTACCCTGCCACCTCTACACTCTAACCACTAGGCTGCCCTGCCTCCTCTACACTCTAACCACTAGGCTACCTGCCTCCTCTACACTCTAACCACTAGGCTACCCTGCCGCCTCTACACTCTAACCACTAGGCTACCCTGCCGCCTCTACACTCTAACCACTAGGCTACCCTGCCTCCTCTACACTCTAACCACTAGGCTGCCCTGCCACCTCTACACTCTAACCACTAGGCTGCCCTGCCACCTCTACACTCTAACCACTAGGCTACCCTGCCGCCTCTACACTCTAACCACTAGGCTACCCTGCCTCCTCTACACTCTAACCACTAGGCTGCCCTGCCGCCTCTACACTCTAACCACTAGGCTGCCCTGCCACCTCTACACTCTAACCACTAGGCTACCCTGCCGCCTCTACACTCTAACCACTAGGCTGCCCTGCCTCCTCTACACTCTAACCACTAGGCTACCTGCCTCCTGTACACTCTAACCACTAGGCTGCCCTGCCGCCTCTACACTCTAACCACTAGGCTACCCTACCTCCTCTACACTCTAACCACTAGGCTACCCTGCCTCCTCTACACTCTAACCACTAGGCTACCCTACCTCCTCTACACTCTAACCACTAGGCTGCCCTGCCGCCTCTACACTCTAACCACTAGGCCACCCTACCTCCTCTACACTCTAACCACTAGGCCACCCTGCCACCTCTACACTCTAACCACTAGGCTACCCTGCCACCTCTACACTCTAACCACTAGGCCACCCTGCCACCTCTACACTCTAACCACTAGGCTACCCTACCTCCTCTACACTCTAACCACTAGGCTACCCTGCCTCCTCTACACTCTAACCACTAGGCTACCCTGCCTCCTCTACACTCTAACCACTAGGCTACCCTGCCTCCTCTACACTCTAACCACTAGGCTACCCTGCCTCCTCTACACTCTAACCACTAGGCTGCCCTGCCACCTCTACACTCTAACCACTAGGCTACCCTGCCTCCTCTACACTCTAACCACTAGGCCACGCTGCCTCCTCTACACTCTAACCACTAGGCCACGCTGCCACCTCTACACTCTAACCACTAGGCCACCCTGCCGCCTCTACACTCTAACCGCTAGGCTACCCTGCCTCCTCTACACTCTAACCGCTAGGCCACGCTGCCTCCTCTACACTCTAACCACTAGGCTACCCTGCCTCCTCTACACTCTAACCACTAGGCCACGCTGCCACCTCTACACTCTAACCACTAGGCCACCCTGCCTCCTCTACACTCTAACCACTAGGCTACCCTGCCACCTCTACACTCTAACCACTAGGCCACGCTGCCTCCTCTACACTCTAACCACTAGGCTACCCTGCCACCTCTACACTCTAACCACTAGGCTACCCTGCCTCCTCTACACTCTAACCACTAGGCCACCCTGCCGCCCCGCACTATGTTGTTTACGTTGTGCATCTACGTCATATTGCGGTCTCTACCTTCAAGTTTGTTTTGACCAAATAGATCATGATTGTTTTCCTTGTCTGGGACTCAAGTATAATGAATGTAATGAATGCTTTAATCATATTTTGATTTAAAAATAATTATCAGTTAACTCACATGTCTCAGGTCCAGGCTTGGTCCAACACTCTCCACCATGGTCTCTGCTGTTGGTAAAGCAGAAGGATAGACTGTGATTAAACTAAATACAACTTATAAAGGCTTGATATAGCATACATACAGTCTTCATAAGCAATACAAAGTGTGTACAAAGGGTGACAGAACAGCTCCCTATGTAGGGTGCATTGTCAAATGTGACATAACATACTATGGCAACTTCAAAATGTGGCCCTGTGTCGCTCAGTTGGAAGAGCACGGTGCTTGAAATGTCAGGGATGTGGGTTCGACTCCCACCGGGGAAGAGCATATGCTAAATTATGTAAATGTGACATAACACCCCTATGTCAACTTTGATAAAAGCAATACTGATGGTGACTTGATGAAAGCACTGAGAGATGTGAAGTCACCAGGTATCATGAGTTACACCCCCCCCCCAAAAAAACACTGCACAACAGGTTCTGATGCCCTCTAGTGGTTAGAGTGAGACTGACATTACAGTGAGGCTGTTCACTGTATGGGATACTCAACTTTACATCGTCTCTGTTCTGATCATTCACTGTATGGGATTCTCTACTCTACATAGTCTCTGTTCTGCTCATTCACTGTATGGGATTCTCTACTCTACATAGTCTCTGTTCTGATCATTCACTGTATGGGATTCTCTACTTTACATCGTCTCTGTTCTGATCATTCACTGTATGGGATTCTCTACTTTACATAGTCTCTGCTCATTCACTGTATGGGATTCTCTACTCTACATAGCCTCTGCTCATTCACTGTATGGGATTCTCTACTCTACATAGTCTCTGCTCATTCACTGTATGGGATTCTCTACTTTACATAGTCTCTGCTCATTCACTGCCCAGAGAACAGACCACTCTGGTGATTTCAGTGATGAATGTTAAAAATTAAAGTTAGATCTCAATCCATGTCTACAAGATCACATACTGATAGTATTCCCAATATACACTACCGGTCAAAAGATTTAGAACATCTACTCACTATTTTTGACTATTTTCTACATTGTAGAATAATAGTGAAGACAGCAAAACTATGAAATAACACATATGGAATCATGTAGTAACCAAAAAAAGTGTTGAACAAATCAAAAATTATTTTATATTTGAGATTCTTCAAATAGCCACCCTTTGCCTTGATGACAGCTTTGCACACTCTTGGCATTCTCTCGGCACTGAGAGAATGCTAGAGGCATCACTACAGACCCTGGTTCGATTCCAGGCTGTATCACAACTGGCCGTGATTGGGAGTCCCATAGGACAGTGCACAATTGGCAGTCATTGTAAATAAGAATTTGTTCTTAACTGACTTGCCTAGTTAAGTAACTTTTTATGGCTGCACGAGCAGTATTGAGTGGCTTGGATGAAAAGGTGCCGATTGTAAACGGCCAGCTCCTCAGTCTCAGTTGCTAATATATGCATATTATTAATAGTATTGGATAGAAAACACTCTAAAGTTTCCAAAACTGTCAAAATATTGTCTGTGAGTATAACAGAACTGATATTGCAGTCGAAACACTGAGGAAAATCAAAGCAGGAAGTGGCTTCTATTTTGAAAACTCCATGTTCCATAGCTTCCCTTTGCTGGATTTAAAGGGAAATGAACCAGATTCCTTTTCCTATCGCTTCCTCAAGGTGTCAACAGTCTTCAGACATAGTTTCAGGCTTTTATTTTGAAAAATGAGCCAGAACGATAACATCGCGTCAAGTGGTCACATGAGTTTTGCTCGAGCAACAGAGTTTGGATAGGTATTGCTTTTCCCTCTCCTACTGTGAAAGACATTTGCAGTTGATATATTATCGATTATATATTTTAAAAACAACCTGAGGATTGATTATAAAAACGTTTGACATGTTTCTGTGGACATTATGGAAACTATTTGGAATTTGTCTGCGTTGTCGTGACCGCTCTTTCCTGTGGATTTCTGAACATAACACGACAAACAAACGGAGGTATTTTAAATAGAAAAATAATCTTTATGGAACAAAAGGAACATTTGTTGTGTAACTGAGAGTCTCGTGAGTGAAAAAATCCGAAGATCATCAAAGGTAAACAATTAATTTGATTGCTTTTCTGATTTTCGTGACCGAGCTACTTGATGCTAAGTGTACTTAATGTTTTATCGTGCGATCGATAAGCTTACACAAACGCTTGGATTGCTTTCACTGTAAAGCATAATTTCAAAATCTGACACGACAGGTGGATAACAAAAGGCTAAACTGTGTTTTCCTATATTGCACTTGTGATTTCATGAATATAAATATTCATTGGCTCAGCGTCGTCCAGGTTAGGGAGGGGATTGGCCGGCAAGGATGTCCGTTGTCCCATTGCGCACTAGCAACTCCTGTGGCGGGACGGGCACAGTGCACGCTGACACGGTCGCCAGGTGTACGGTGTTTCCTCCGACATGTTGGTGTCAAGAAGCAGTGCGGCTTGGCTGGGTTGTGATTTCGGAGGACGCACGACTCTCGGCCTTCGCCTCTCCAGAGTCTGTACGGGAGTTGCAGCGATGAGACAAGACTGTAACTACCAATTAGATACCACGAAAAAGGGGTGAAAAACAACAACACAACATGTTACAAGATTGTGAAATGTAATTACAGATTTGTGAATCGTAATTGCAACCACGAATCTCAATGTGTGACGACAAACTCACAGGGTTTTGTCATTATCGAAATATGTGGGATTGGATAGAAACCTAGCCTGTTACCGGTTGGATAGAAACCTAGCCTGTTACCGGTTGGATAGAAACCTAGCCTGTTACCAGATGGATAGAAACCTAGCCTGTTACCGGTTGGATAGAAACCTAGCCTGTTACCAGATGGATAGAAACCTAGCCTGTTACCGGTTGGATAGAAACCTAGCCTGTTACCGGTTGGATAGAAACCTAGCCTGTTACCGGTTGGATAGAAACCTAGCCTGTTCTTTGCTTCATGGAAACATGGCTCACTCGAGATACACTATCAGAGTCGGTACAGCCAGCTGGTTTCTTCGCGCATTGCGCCGACAGAAACAAGCATCTTCCTGGTAAGAAGAGGGGCGGGGTCGTGTGCCTTATATGGTTAACGAGATGTGGTCATAACAACATACAGGAACTCAAGTCCTTCTGTTCACCTGACTTAGAATTCCTCACAATCAAATGCCAACCGCATTATAATAATAATAATAATAATATATGCCATTTAGCAGACGCTTTTATCCAAAGCGACTTACAGTCATGTGTGCATACATTCTACCTACAGAATTCTCGTTGATTGTAAACACAGCCGCATTATAACCCCCCCCCCCCCCAAGCAGACACATCGATGGCCCTGAACGAACTTCATTTGACTCTATGTAAACTGGAAACCACATATCCTGAGGCTGCATTTGTTGTAGCTGTGGATTTTAACAAGGCTAATCTGAAAGCAAGGCTCCCTAAATTCTACAGTGGTAGGCTTGATTACCGACAACGATGAGACGGCCTACAGGGAGGAGGTGAGGGCCCTCGGAGTGTGGTGTCAGGAAAATAACCTCACACTCAACGTCAACAAAACAAAGGAGATGATTGTGGACTTCAGGAAACAGCAGAGGGAACACCCCCCTATCCACATTGATGGGACAGTAGTGGAGAGGGTAGTAAGTGTTAAGTTCCTCAGCGTACACATCACAGACAAACTGAAATGGTCCACCCACACAGACAGCATGGTGAAGAAGGCACAGCAGCGCCTCTTCAACCTCAGGAGGCTGAAGAAATTCAGCTTGTCACCAAAAACACTCACAAACTTTTACAGATGCACAATCGAGAGCATCCTGTCGGGTTGTATCACCGCCTGGTATGGCAACTGCTCCACCCATAACTGTAAGGCTCTCCAGAGGGTAGTGAGGTCTGCACAACGCATCACCTGGGGCAAATGACCTGCCCTCCAGGACACCTACACCACCCGATGTCACAGGAAGGCCAAAAAAATCATCAAGGACAACAACCACCCGAGCCACTGCCTGTTCACCCTGCTATCATCCAGAAGGCTGTTGTTGGTGTTGATGCATCTTGATGTATCTTGATGTAGTTGGTGGTTGAAGATATCCCTCTAGTGGTGTGGGGGCTGTGCTTTGGCAAAGTGGGTGGGGTTATATCCTTCCTGTCCGGGGGTGTCCTCGGATGGGGCCACAGTGTCTCCTGACCCCTCCTGTCTCAGCCTCCAGTATTTATGCTGCAGTAGTTTATGTGTCGGTGGGCTAGGGTCAGTTTATTATATCTGGAGTACTTCTCCTGTCCTATTCAGTGTCCTGTGTGAATCTTAAGTGTGCATTCTCTAATTCTCTCCTTCTCTCTTTCTTTCTCTCTCTCGGAGGACCTGAGCCCTAGGACCATGCCCCAGGACTACCTGACATGATGACTCCTTGCTGTCCCCAGTCCACCTGGCTGTGCTGCTGCTCCAGTTTCAACTGTTTTGCCTTATTATTATTTGACCATGCTGGTCATTTATGAACATTTTAACATCTTGGCCATGTTCTGTTATAATCTCCACCCGGCACAGCCAGAAGAGGACTGGCCACCCCACATAGCCTGGTTCCTCTCTAGGTTTCTTCCTAGGTTTTGGCCTTTCTAGGGAGTTTTTCCAAGCCACCGTGCTTCTACACCTGCATTGCTTGCTGTTTGGGGTTTTAGGCTTGGTTTCTGTACAGCACTTTGAGATATCAGCTGATGTACGAAGGGCTATATAAATACATTTGATTTGAAGGCGAGGCCAGTACAGGTGCATCAAAGCAGGCACCGAGAGACTGAAAAACAGCTTCTATCTCAAGGCCATCAGACTGTTAAACAGCCACCACTAACATTGAGTGGCTGCTGCCAACATACTGACTCAACTCCAGCCACTTTAAAAATTGAAAAATTGATGTAATAAATGTATCACTAGCCACTTATATAAGTTTACATACCCTACATTACTCATCTCATATGTATATACTGTACTCTATACCATCTACTGCATCTTGCCATCTTGATGTAATGTATCACTAGACACTTTAAACAATGCCACTTATATAAGTTTACATACCCTACATTACTCATCTCATATGTATATACTGTACTCTATACCAGCTACTGCATCTTGCCATCTTGATGTAATGTATCACTAGACACTTATATAAGTTTACATACCCTACATTACTCATCTCATATGTATATACTGTACTCTATACCATCTACTGCATCTTGCCATCTTGATGTAATGTATCACTAGACACTTATATAAGTTTACATACCCTACATTACTCATCTCATATGTATATACTGTACTCTATACCATCTACTGCATCTTGCCATCTTGATGTAATGTATCACTAGACACTTATATAAGTTTACATACCCTACATTACTCATCTCATATGTATATACTGTACTCTATACTCATCTCATGTATATACATCTACTGCATCTTGCCATCTTGATGTAATGTATCACTAGACACTTATATAAGTTTACATACCCTACATTACTCATCTCATATGTATATACTGTACTCTATACCAGCTACTGCATCTTGCCATCTTGATGTAATGTATCACTAGACACTTATATAAGTTTACATACCCTACATTACTCATCTCATATATATATACTGTACTCTATACCATCTACTGCATCTTGCCATCTTGATGTAATGTATCACTAGACACTTATATAAGTTTACATACCCTACATTACTCATCTCATATGTATATACTGTACTCTATACCAGCTACTGCATCTTGCCATCTTGATGTAATGTATCACTAGACACTTATATAAGTTTACATACCATCTCACATTACTCATCTCATATGTAATATATACTGTACTCTATACCATCTACTGCATCTTGCCATCTTGATGTAATGTATCACTAGACACTTATATAAGTTTACATACCCTACATTACTCATCTCATATATATATACTGTACTCTATACCAGCTACTGCATCTTGCCATCTTGATGTAATGTATCACTAGACACTTATATAAGTTTACATACCCTACATTACTCATCTCATATGTATATACTGTACTCTATACCATCTACTGCATCTTGCCATCTTGATGTAATGTATCACTAGACACTTATATAAGTTTACATACCCTACATTACTCATCTCATATGTATATACTGTACTCTATACCATCTACTGCATCTTGCCATCTTGATGTAATGTATCACTAGACACTTATATAAGTTTACATACCCTACATTACTCATCTCATATATATATACTGTACTCTATACCATCTACTGCATCTTGCCATCTTGATGTAATGTATCACTAGACACTTATATAAGTTTACATACCCTACATTACTCATCTCATATATATATACTGTACTCTATACCATCTACTGCATCTTGCCTTGATCTTGATGTAATGTATCACACTAGACACTTATATAAGTTTACATACCCTACATTACTCATCTCATATATATATACTGTACTCTATACTACATTACTCATCTCATATATATATACTGTACTCTATACCAGCTACTGCATCTTGCCATCTTGATGTAATGTATCACTAGACACTTATATAAGTTTACATACCCTACATTACTCATCTCATATGTATATACTGTACTCTATACCAGCTACTGCATCTTGCCATCTTGATGTAATGTATCACTAGACACTTTAAACAATGCCACTTATATAAGTTTACTATACCATCAGTCATTCATATCATTCATTCTTTATGTACATATTCTTATTCATTCCATTACAGTTGTGTGTATTAGGTCATTGTTGTGAAATTGTTAGGTTAGATTACTTGTTGGATATTACTGCATTGTCGGAACTAGAAGCACAAGCATTTCGCTACACTCGCATTAACATCTGCTAACCATGTGTATGTGACAAATAAAATGTGATTTGATCGCTGAGATCCTGGTTGAAGACAGCAGAGGCAGGTTGGTTAGGATGACATATATGAGGGTGCCCATGTTTTACGGATTTGGGGTTGTACCTGGTACATTCATTGATCATTTGTGTGAGATTGAGGGCATCAAGTTTAGATTGTAGGATGGCAGGGGTGTTAAAGCATGTCCCCATTTAGGCCACCTAACAGCGAGCTCTGAAGATAGATGGGGGTTAATCAATTCACATATGGTGTCCAGGGCACAGCTGGGGGCAGGAGGAGGTCAATAGCAAGCTGCAACCGTGAGAGACTTGTTTCTGGAAAGGTGGATTTTTTAAAGTAGAAGCTCAAATGGTTTGGTCACAGACCTGGATAGTTTGGCAAAACTCTGCAGGCTAACTCCGCCCCTTTGGCAGTTATATTTTTGTCGGAAAATAGTTAAGGACGGAAATTTCAGGCTTGGCTGGGTTGTGATTACGGGGAACGCACGACTCTCGGCATTTGCTTCTCCGGAGTCCATACGGGAGATGCAGCGATGAGACAAGACTAACTACCAATTGGATGCCACGAAATTGGGGAGAAAAGAGAAAAAAAATGGGTGCATTTTTACATTTTATTTAAATAAATTATAATCGCTATCTTGTGCAGACAATCGCCCATACCCTACCTCATAGCCCCATACCCTACCGCATAGCCCTGTCGCCTATAATATAACATAATCAATATGAATCAGCATCAATGTAAGGAAGCCTAAAAATATCATTTTGAAAGTTGAAATCAGTAATGTAATAATATAAGAATTCTGCGGATGTCTTACACCGGAAATCACCTTTCTCTGCGATGGCCTAACTTCACCAAAAACACGTCTCTACATAATTTTGTAAAAGAAAGCTACAAACCTCAGAAACATGTTTTCTTCGGCCGATGGTGTTCATTTATTTATCTATTTCCTTATAAATGTACTTCCTGTTTCAACACAGTGGGCGGGTTTAACACGTATAAGTTTATTTTATATATTCATATTTATGTCATGTAGAGTCTCCATACACTTCATGTAAGTATTCAGCCCATATAATGTGATTTTCTGGAAAAAGTGGATTTATATTTTATTTCAGGATTTGATTGAGTGATGTTTTGCAGTGCTACCAGGAGAGGGCAGTGTGACAACAACCAGGTTTTTGCAGGAGGACAAAAGACGGTAATTTCTCTGTTGTTGTGATAACATGATAGGATGGGTTGTTGATTAGGAATAGATAATAGAGCCACGGTTGGACACTTCAGAATACAGCCGAGAAGTGCCAGGGGCTTTCCCTACATGAACTTGGCGCTTCTCCAGCTCTCGAGATTCATTGTCGGTTAGGAATGGATAAGAGCCATGGTTGGACGAGTCAGCCGGGAGTGGATATCTGTATCGGCCACCGTTGGATAGCTCAGCCGTAGCTGCATACTAGAGTCATGTTCGGATAATAGAGGCGTGGTGGAATGTACCAGTCAGCTATGATTGGATAGTTACGGTAGCTCCGCCCCGTTCATAGTCCCAGACCCAAAACACTCTCAGTCTGTCAGCGACCGTGTAAGAGTGAACATCTCCCCGTGACTGTTATTTCTAAACTTGTCAAAGCTTGAAGCCTTTCACTCATTTCCATCCCAGCCCGAAACCGTATCTGCAGAACAGCACTTTTAGGAGTTTTGATATTCTTATATTGTTACGGTACTTTTCGATACTGTTTGTAAGTATCCATGTTATGCACTGAATTTGTAATTGTATTTGAATGTAAAATGAAAATAAAAAATATTTTTCAAAAAAATATTTTTAAAAATCAATGTATGCTTATGTGTACAACGTGGTGCTTTGTTGAATAAAACGGAAACAAACCAACCAGAATATAGTCATGTCTTTAATTCCACATTTCAATATTATATCACCTGCGTACTAGAGTCATATTCGAATTTAAAAAATAAATTTGAAAACAGAACCACTGTCAAAAAAAAAGTACAATATAAAGCCTCGTTTGGATATTTCCACGGCCTCCTCTCGGATATTAACGGCCGTCGGATGAGCGCCGGCACTAAAACGAACTCAGTGCCGTGGAGTAAATGGATGAAATACAAGTCACTATATAACCAGCACTACTATTGACACTCTGAGCTGTAAAACGAAACCAGAAGGGAGCTTTGACCGTCATCATCATTCAAATCAGCCAGAAACACTCCGTATGCTTGATGTTAAAACGTGGTGCTTTGTTGAATAAAGGAAATGAACCAACCAGAATATAGTCATGTCTTTAATTCCACATTTCAATATTATATCACACTCCGCATACTAGAGTCATATTCGGAATTTAAAAAATAAATAAAAACTAGAACCAACCTCGGTTGGAAAAACGGCCTCGGTTGAATATAAAGCCTCGATGTTGGATCAAACCGCCCTGCTCTGGATATGCCATGGTGGCAGAAATAACGGGAAGGGTCCATAGAATAAATGGAACATTCTGAATAATCCAAGACCAAGAGAACAATCCCTCGGTCAGGAAAAAACACTGGCATGTCGGATCTGCTAACTGCCTCGCTCCAGCCACCAGCATGACTAACACACTTCATCCGGTATTAACGGCCACGGTCGGATATCTCGGCTCCCATATAACCCCTTACACACGGTATATAACGCGCCGAGATTCGGATAAAATGCGACCTCGGTCGGATAGAAAGCCCGGTGAAATAACGAGGCCGCCTACAAATTGAACGCCATTGCATCGGAATGGTTGTGGCCTCGGTCCCTGACAATAATAAAATACATCTTTCATGGAACTATTTCAAATAATATGTTCCTCGGTCGGATATAACGGCCTGGTCGGATATTAACGGCCTCGGTCGGATATAACGCGCCGGCTGGATAAAACGACCTCGGTCCATTGGATAAAACCGTGGATGTAAGTGGATGGAAATACAAGTCACTATATAACCAGCACTACTCACTGACACTCTGAGCTGTAAAACGAAACCAGAAGGGAGCTGCCAACCGTCATCATCAGTAGAACAAATCAGCCAGAAACACTCCGATTGACTGCTGCTGAGGCTTGAAAACTGCCAGAGAGAACTGCGTTGATTATGAAGGGAAATGACGGTTTTCCTACTTACTTGTTGCAAAATCCTCCGTGTTCTCTTCCGATCACTATAACCGTGATGTTGAATCACCCAGTTACACCGCCCTGCTCTGGATCATGCCATGGTGGCAGAAATACGACGGGAAGGAAAGATCCATAGAATAAATGGAACATTCTGCCATCACTCCGCGGATCCAAGACCAAGAGAACACATCCCTCTCAGGAAAAAAACCTGGCATGTCACGCTCTGCTCTGCCGTCGCTGCCAGCCACCAGCATGACTGACACACTTCATCCGCGTCTCTCTACTGCCACCGTGCGATAGTCTCGGCTCCCATTGTGAACTTACACCCCTTTACACACCGGTATAGCTGAGGGGGAGAGAGAGATTCGGAAGAAATGCTGAGCTCCTCTGCAGACCAGCCCATTGAAATCCTACGAGGCCGCCTACAATTGACACGCCACATTGCATCAACCAATGGTTGTGTGCCACGTCCCAGACAATAATAAAATACATCTTTCATGCAGAACTCTCCGTCTTCAGTCTTTCAAATAATATGTTCAGATATTAAGGAGGCTGTATGTTTGTATTATCACAGCACTATAATAAAAGGGGGTCCTCAGAATCCATTGAGACTAAAAACGTCACAAGTGTCGTCAATAACAACGCCGAGACAGCCTATAGACAGACAAGAAGCGCAGTGTCTAACAGCGATGTGCAGCGGAAACAACCTGGAGCTGAACACAATTGACGTCATAGAGGATGTTATACATGTTTTATTTGTTCCGTGTGACTGTTATACTTGAATACCTCTGTGTGCTATGTAGACCTACTGAATATGTGAGAGAGCTCCAAAGAATAATTCCAATATATTACTTTTGAATAGGTACTTGCAAATGGCAATTATACTACTTGGATAAAATGGATTAAACTACTTGAATACAATTTGAAAAGCTTCTGATTGAGTTTGAATAGAACTGTCAGATCATTTCTGATAGCACAGAAATATAACGATGGTAAAATGAGACGTATTGAAACAGGCATAGTGTCAGATAGGACTCGAACCCTCAATATTGAATAGCCTGAAGTCCAGCTCAGATATTGACTAGAGTGCCCCAAAAGCATACTGAATAGGGGTCGCTATCCACGCTTATAAACCCAGGCTCGTTACACTATATGATGATATTATTAACAAAAGGGGACAGAGGAATCAGGGTGATGGTTATGCTAGATTGAATTAGTCTGCTGGTGTCAGATTGACGCTCAAAAGCGGCTTCAGATATTGAATACAGCAGTAGTGTTGCCGGTCTGGAATAGAGGTTAGGCTGGGCTCTGTGAGGACGATGGCAGTCAGAGGAAGGAACAGAGCGTTACGACACCAGTCAAATCGATGCGCAGCTATTGAATATCTCGGTAGTGTAGCTATTGAATAGAGGCGATAGTGTCAGATATTGAATAGAGGTGATAGTGTCAGATATTGAATAGAGGTGATAGTGTCAGATATTGAATAGAGATAGTGTCAGATATTGAATAGAGGTGATAGTGTCAGATATTGAATAGAGGTGATAGTGTCAGATATTGAATAGAGGTGATAGTGTCAGATATTGAATAGAGGTGATAGTGTCAGATATTGAATAGAGGTGGTAGTGTCAGATATTGAATAGATTTAGATATTGAATTTGATAGTGTCAGATATTGAATAGAGGTGATAGTGTCAGATATTGAATAGAGGTGATAGTGTCAGATATTGAATAGAGGTGATAGTGTCAGATATTGAATAGAGGTGATAGTGTCAGATATTGAATAGAGGTGATAGTGTCAGATATTGAATAGAGGTGATAGTGTCAGATATTGAATAGAGGTGGGGTGTCAGATATTGAATAGAGGTGATAGTGTCAGATATTGAATAGAGGTGGTAGTGTCAGATATTGAATAGAGGTGATAGTGTCAGATATTGAATAGAGGTGATAGTGTCAGATATTGAATAGAGGTGATAGTGTCAGATATTGAATAGAGGTGGTAGTGTCAGATATTGAATAGAGGTGATAGTGTCAGATATTGAATAGAGATAGTGTCAGATATTGAATAGAGGTGATAGTGTCAGATATTGAATAGAGATAGTGTCAGATATTGAATAGAGGTGATAGTGTCAGATATTGCATAGAGGTGATAGTGTCAGATATTGAATAGAGATAGTGTCAGATATTGAATAGAGATAGTGTCAGATATTGAATAGAGGTGATAGTGTCAGATATTGAATAGAGATAGTGTCAGATATTGAATAGAGGTGATAGTGTCAGATATTGAATAGAGGTGGTAGTGTCAGATATTGAATAGAGGAGGTAGTGTCAGATATTGAATAGAGGAGGTAGTGTCAGATATTGAATAGAGGAGGTAGTGTCAGATATTGAATAGAGGTGGTAGTGTCAGATATTGAATAGAGGAGGTAGTGTCAGATATTGAATAGAGATAGTGTCAGATATTGAATAGAGGAGGTAGTGTCAGATATTGAATAGAGGTGATAGTGTCAGATATTGAATAGAGGTGATAGTGTCAGATATTGAATAGAGGTGATAGTGTCAGATATTGAATAGAGGTGATAGTGTCAGATATTGAATAGAGGTGATAGTGTCAGATATTGAATAGAGGCGCAAGTGTCAGATATTGAATACAAACAAAAGGTTTGATTGGCTCACTCAGTCGAGGTTTGATGAGTAACAATAAAAACATAGCAACAAAGAGAGGACAAATAGCACAATAGCACAAGTTTCTTGATCAATGACAAATATACAAATATATATTATGAATTAATAGTGTTATTACTATCATTGTTAAAAGTAGCATTATGTTTTGTTATTGCATTACGGCCGTTACCATGACAAGAGCTTGAAGAATTATGAAAATAATAATGGGCTAATATTGTACAATCCAGGTGTGTAAAGCTCTTAGAGACTTACCCAAGAAGACTCCCAGCTGTAATGACTCTTAGAGACTTACCCAAGAAGACTCCCAGCTGTAATGACTCTTAGAGACTTACCCAAGAAGACTCCCCGCTGTAATGACTCTTAGAGACTTACCCAAGAAGACTCCCCGCTGTAATGACTCTTAGAGACTTACCCAAGAAGACTCCCAGCTGTAATGACTCCTAGAGACTTACCCAAGAAGACTCCCCGCTGTAATGACTCCTAGAGACTTACCCAAGAAGACTCCCAGCTGTAATGACTGCCAAAGGTGTTTCTCAGTATTGACTCAGGGGGCTGAATAATTATGGAAACACTATTTTACGTATTTAATTTCGATCTAAATATATTCTAAATATATATATATATTTAGATAGAAATTATATATATATATATATTATTTGACATTAGTGTAGTTTGTGTAGATTGTTGACCAAGAAATTACCCCCCCCCCCCCCCACACCTTGATCATGTGACCCTAATGACCTTATAACTTATTGACACTTCTTTTTTATTTTGCTTTGCTGTAGCCCTTTATAAAAGACCTGTACCATTTGTTGTTCTTCATTGGAGCAGACTCTCTCGTATGTCATTATGCTGGTGTCGTTCAGCTTTCTGGCCTGTTATCCATTAGTCCTTACTATTACTTAATTTCATCACACAGCCTACTAGTCCTGCATTTAAATACATTCAAGCATTCTCTTGAATAATTAGCCTACAGTATACAATGGCCTAAATAATATATATATATTGAAAATCATTAGTACACGTCAACTCTCTGGTGCACCTATAATTTATTTTGTGTTGTTTACACTCTACCAAGCAATCAGGAACAATATATATATATTTAATATTTAATCTATGTGACGCCTGTTCGTCACATAGAAGCAGCGCTGTCTCCTTCCTCTTCCTACGAGCTCAAGTCACATGTCTTCCATACGTCTGACGTCATCTGCTTTTGTCTCCTGAGCGACCAGTCGGATAAACATTCCCCCATTTGTTTTCAAGTTGAATTGTTTACTTGCGATCTCTGAATACTGTCAAATATATTAGGCTACAGTTGTTCACCAATGAATGTGATAATATAGACGGACATTTAGAAAATAAATTCAATGTATATAGAATTACTACCGTGTTGCATGATGGGAAAACAGTCGGGCAGTGATATAATATAGTAAAACAAAGTGCATCGCTTTTCATTTGCGTTGTCCGCAATTGTATTCGTAAACATCATTAAACCTGGTTCAATATGATGTGGTATATCAGTAGTATAAGTGGTAACCGTGAGTCAAACACCTTTGTCCTAGAATGACTCCTCCTCTACCAACGTGTACAACTCATACTTACCTGGCAAGGGAGACACCGTGATCAAGAAGGCGGTTCACCCAGGGCGAGGCTCAGCCATTGCACTCCGGCTGTGCTGACCCCTGCGAATTTCTCAAATGTGGAAATCTCGATTGCATAATTTATGGTAGTGGGGGACTGCGTTCGCGCTCTCCCCTGATCTTGATGTTAAAAATAAAGAAGGAACAGATATTATCGGGATGCTTTCCAACATTTTTTCCCGTATCAGATGAATGCATATAGAATTTAGGGTCTATTTAAAAGATATACTAACGTCTCAGAGATACATTTTTGTTTCTGATAACCCCAATCTGTTATTGTAGCACCGGTGATTATGTCTTTCGTGTCCTGATAATGTCAAGGAAAAGGCCTACTTTTTTGCGTCCTCAGACGTAATCTGGATTGAGGTCTTTTATTTGCTAGATAACTAAGTCATTTATATGACAGTTTGTAATTTAAACCCACAATAAACAAAATATTGTAACATAACGATCAACATAGTTTAAAATGTGTTTATGTAACTCGGCAAATTTATTTAGTTTTTTATTTCACCTTTATTTAACCAGGTAGGCTAGTTGAGAACAAGTTCTCATTTACAACTGCGACCTGGCCAAGATAAAGCGTAGCAATTCGACACATACAACAACACTAAGTTACACATGGAATAAACAAAACATACAGTCAATAATACAGTAGAACAAAAGAAAACAAAAAGTCTATGTACAGTGATTGCAAATGAGGTAAGATAAGGGACATAGGGCAATAAATAGGCCATGGTGGAGAAGTAATTACAATATAACAATTGAAACACTGGAATGGTAGATGTGCAGACGATGAATGTGCAAGTAGAGATACTGGGGTGCAAAGGAGCAAGATAAATAAATACAGTATGGGGATGAGGTAGTTGGATGGGCTGTTTACAGATGGGCTATGTACAGGTGCAGTGATCTGTGAGCTGCTCTGACAGCTTAAAGCTAGTGAGGGAGATATGAGTCTCCAGATTCAGATAGGAAAGACGACCAAAGGAGGAATTGGCTTTGGGGGTGATGATGTCGTTTAGGACCTTGAGCGTGGCTGAGGTGCATCCATGACCAGCTCTGGAACCAGACTGCATAGTGGAAAAGGTACGGTGGGATTCCAAATGGTCGGTAATACTGTTTGTTAACTTGGCTTTCGAAGACCTTTGAAAGACAGGGTAGGATAGATATGGCGGGTTGCTGTGGAGGGTGCCGGGCAGTTGACCGGGGTAGGGGCAGCCAGGTGGAAAGCATGGCCAGCCGTAGAGAAATGCTTATTGAAATTCTCAATTATAGTGGATTTATCGGTGGTGGCAGTGTTTCCTATCCTCAGTGCAGTGGGCAGCTGGGAGGAGGTCTTATTCTCCATGGACTTTACAGTGTCCCAGAACTTTTTTGAGTTAGTACTACAGGATGCAAATTTCTGTTTGAAAAAGCTAGCCTTAGCTTTCCTAACTGCCTGTGTATATTTGTTCCTAACTTCCCTGAAAAGTTTCATATCGCGGGGGCTATTTGATGCGAATGCAGAACACCACAGGATGTTTTTGTGCTGGTCAAGGGCAGACAGGTCTGGAGTGAACCAAGGACTATATCACCCTATAGGACTCTATTTTTTTTTTGAATGGGGCATGCTTATTTAAGATGGTGAGGAAGGCACTTTTAAAGAATAACCAGGCATCACCTACTGACGGGTTTTGAGGTCAATGTCATTCCAGGATACAACGGCCAGGTCGATTAGAAAGGCCTGCTCGCAGAGGTGTTTTAGGGAGTGTTTGACAGTTAAATCAGTTATTAAGAACAAATTCTTATTTACAAACCAAGAAGACACTGGGCCAATTGTGCACCGCCCTGTGGGACTCCCAATCACGGCCGGAGGTGATGAAACCAGGTAGGCCGTTTGCACTGAGATGCAGTGTGTTAGACCACTGCGCAACTCGGGAGAAAGTTTATTAAAATGACTTGGATAATCACATTAGCTTTGAGCGTGTGACTGAAGTTGCAATGTCCAGAATACAGATTTAGAACGTCGACTTTGGTCTGCTTTGATTTCTTGTCGTCGGGAAATGGAATCAGGTCCATATCACCGAGGCTCATCGACTTTGTATAGTGTATGCAACACTCATTTTTGTTTTCAAACTTATTTTTTGTGTCATCGTAAGTGTGGTTGTATTGTGTTTTATAAATTGTCAAATACATCTATCTACCCAAGTGATCCTTAAGGTATCAGCCACTTCACAGTCGAGAGAAGTGAGAGTTGTATGGACTATACAAAGTTAATGAGCCTCGGTGATATAGATGGATTTATTCATATTCTCAGCAGTCAGGTACCAATCCAGTTCACACCCAAGACAGCTGACTGAGGTTTTTTGCCAACATCTATTGAGGCGTATTAAAACGCTTCAGTTTTTTTTAGATCACGAGTTACCCACGTTGACATTACAACCTGGTTTGACATTACAACCCACTGACATTACAACCCACATTTACATTACAACCCACTGACATTACAACCCACGTTTACATTACAACCCACTGACATTACAACCCATTGACATTACAACCTGGTTTGACATTACAACCCACTGACATTACAACCCACTGACATTACAACCTGGTTTGACATTACAACCCACTGACATTACAACCCACGTTTACATTACAACCCACTGACATTACAACCCACTGACATTACAACCCACTGACATTACAACCCACGTTTACATTACAACCCACTGACATTACAACCCACGTTTACATTACAACCCATTGACATTACAACCCACTGACATTACAACCCACTGACAGTACAACCCACTGACATTACAACCCACTGACATTACAACCCACTGACAGTACAACCCACTGACATTACAACCCACTGACATTACAACCCACTGACATTACAACCCACTGACATTACAACCCACTGACATTACAACCCACTGACATTACAACCCACTTTGACATTACAACCCACTTTCACATTAAAACCCACTGACATTACAACCCACATTGACATTACAACCCACTTTCACATTACAACCCACTTTCACATTACACATTACAACAACCCACTGACAATACAACCCACTGACATTACAACCCACTGACATTACAACCCACTTTGACATTACAACCCACTGACATTACAACCCACTGACATTACAACCCACTTTGACATTACAACCCACTGACATTACAACCCACTGACATTACAACCCACTGACATTACAACCCACTGACATTACAACCCACTGACAATACAACCCACTGACACTACAACCCACTGACATTACAACCCACGTTGACATTACAACCCACTGACATTACAACCCACTGACATTACAACCCACGTTTACATTAAAACCCACTGACATTACAACCCACTGACAGTACAACCCACTGACATTACAACCCACTGACATTACAACCCACTGACATTACAACCCACTGACATTACAACCCACTGACATTACAACCCACTTTGACATTACAACCCACTTTCACATTAAAACCCACTGACATTACAACCCACTGACATTACAACCCACTGACATTACAACCCACTTTCACATTACAACCCACTTTGACATTACAACCCACTGACAATTGACAACAACCCACTGACATTACAACCCACTTTGACATTACAACCCACTGACATTACAACCCACTGACATTACAACCCACTTTGACATTACAACCCACTGACATTACAACCCACTGACATTACAACCCACTGACATTACAACCCACTGACAATACAACCCACTGACACTACAACCCACTGACATTACAACCCACTTTGACATTACAACCCACTGACATTACAACCCACTGACATTACAACCCACGTTTACATTAAAACCCACTGACATTACAACCCACTTACATTACAACCCACTGACATTACAACCCACTGACATTACAACCCACTGACACTACAACCCACTGACATTACAACCCACTGACATTACAACCCACTGACATTACAACCCACTTTGACATTACAACCCACGTTTACATTACAACCCACTGACATTACAACCCACTGACATTACAACCCACTGACATCACAACCCACTTTGACATGACAACCCAGTTTGATGACATTACAACCCACTGACATTACAATCCATTGACATTACAACCCACTGACATTACAACCCACTGACATTACAACCCACTGACATTACAACCCACTGACATTACAACCCACTTTGCTGATGTTACAACCCACTGACAGTACAACCCACTGACATTACAACCCACTGACATTACAACCCACTTTGATGATGTTACAACCCACTGACAGTACAACCCACTGACATTACAACCCACTGACATTACAACCCACTGACATTACAACCCACTTTGATGATGTTACAACCCACTGACAGTACAACCCACTGACATTACAACCCACTGACATTACAACCCACTGACAGTACAATCCACTGACAATACAACCCACTGACATTACAACCCACTTTGATGATGTTACAACCCACTGACAGTACAACCCACTGACATTACAACCCACTGACAGTATAACCCACTTTGATGACATTACAACCCACTGACATTACAACCCACTGACATTACAACCCACTGACAGTATAACCCACTTTGATGACATTACAACCCACTGACATTACAACCCACTGACATTACAACCCACTTTGATGATGTTACAACCCACTGACATTACAACCCACTGACATTACAACCCACTGACATTACAACCCACTTTGACATTACAACCCACTTTCACATTAAAACCCACTGACATTACAACCCACATTGACATTACAACCCACTTTCACATTACAACCCACTTTCACATTACAACCCACTTTGACATTACAACCCACTGACAATACAACCCACTGACATTACAACCCACTGACATTACAACCCACTTTGACATTACAACCCACTGACATTACAACCCACTGACATTACAACCCACTTTGACATTACAACCCACTGACATTACAACCCACTGACATTACAACCCACTGACATTACAACCCACTGACATTACAACCCACTGACAATACAACCCACTGACACTACAACCCACTGACATTACAACCCACGTTGACATTACAACCCACTGACATTACAACCCACTGACATTACAACCCACGTGTACATTAAAACCCACTGACATTACAACCCACTGACAGTACAACCCACTGACATTACAACCCACTGACATTACAACCCACTGACATTACAACCCACTGACATTACAACCCACTGACATTACAACCCACTTTGACATTACAACCCACTTTCACATTAAAACCCACTGACATTACAACCCACATTGACATTACAACCCACTTTGACATTACAACCCACTTTCACATTACAACCCACTTTGACATTACAACCCACTGACAATACAACCCACTGACATTACAACCCACTGACATTACAACCCACTTTGACATTACAACCCACTGACATTACAACCCACTGACATTACAACCCACTTTGACATTACAACCCACTGACATTACAACCCACTGACATTACAACCCACTGACATTACAACCCACTGACAATACAACCCACTGACACTACAACCCACTGACATTACAACCCACTTTGACATTACAACCCACTGACATTACAACCCACTGACATTACAACCCACGTTTACATTAAAACCCACTGACATTACAACCCACTTACATTACAACCCACTGACATTACAACCCACTGACATTACAACCCACTGACAATACAACCCACTGACACTACAACCCACTGACATTACAACCCACTGACATCACAACCCACTTTGACATGACAACCCAGTTTGATGACATTACAACCCACTGACATTACAATCCATTGACATTACAACCCACTGACATTACAACCCACTGACATTACAACCCACTGACATTACAACCCACTGACATTACAACCCACTTTGCTGATGTTACAACCCACTGACAGTACAACCCACTGACATTACAACCCACTGACATTACAACCCACTTTGATGATGTTACAACCCACTGACAGTACAACCCACTGACATTACAACCCACTGACATTACAACCCACTGACATTACAACCCACTTTGATGATGTTACAACCCACTGACAGTACAACCCACTGACATTAGAACCCACTGACATTACAACCCACTGACAGTACAATCCACTGACAATACAACCCACTGACATTACAACCCACTTTGATGATGTTACAACCCACTGACAGTACAACCCACTGACATTACAACCCACTGACAGTATAACCCACTTTGATGACATTACAACCCACTGACATTACAACCCACTGACATTACAACCCACTGACAGTATAACCCACTTTGATGACATTACAACCCACTGACATTACAACCCACTGACATTACAACCCACTTTGATGATGTTACAACCCACTGACATTACAACCCACTGACATTACAACCCACTGACAGTACAACCCACTGACATTACAACCCACTTTGATGATGTTACAACCCACTGACAGTACAACCCACTGACAATACAACCCACTGACAGTACAACCCACTGACATTACAACCCACTTTGATGATGTTACAACCCACTGACATTACAACCCACTTTGATGATGTTACAACCCACTGACATTACAACCCACTGACATTACAACCCACTGACGGTACAACCCACTTTGATGATGTTACAACCCACTTTGACATTACAACCCACTTTGACATTACAACCCACTTTGATGATGTTACAACCCACTTTGACATTACAACCCACTGACAATACAACCCACTGACATTACAACCCACTGACATTACAACCCACTGACATTACAACCCACTGACAGTACAACCCACTGACATTACAACCCACTGACAGTACAACCCACTGACAGTACAACCCACTGACATTACAACCCACTGACATTACAACCCACTGACATTACAACCCACTGACATTACAACCCACTGACATTACAACCCACTTTGATGATGTTACAACCCACTGACAGTACAACCCACTGACATTACAACCCACTGACATTACAACCCACTGACAGTACAATCCACTGACAATACAACCCACTGACATTACAACCCACTTTGATGATGTTACAACCCACTGACAGTACAACCCACTGACATTACAACCCACTGACAGTATAACCCACTTTGATGACATTACAACCCACTGACCTTACAACCCACTGACATTACAACCCACTGACATTACAACCCACTGACAGTATAACCCACTTTGATGACATTACAACCCACTGACATTACAACCCACTGACATTACAACCCACTTTGATGATGTTACAACCCACTGACATTACAACCCACTGACATTACAACCCACTGACAGTACAACCCACTGACATTACAACCCACTTTGATGATGTTACAACCCACTGACAGTACAACCCACTGACAATACAACCCACTGACAGTACAACCCACTGACATTACAACCCACTTTGATGATGTTACAACCCACTGACATTACAACCCACTGACATTACAACCCACTGACGGTACAACCCACTTTGATGATGTTACAACCCACTTTGACATTACAACCCACTTTGACATTACAACCCATTTTGATGATGTTACAACCCACTTTGACATTACAACCCACTGACAATACAACCCACTGACATTACAACCCACTGACATTACAACCCACTGACATTACAACCCACTGACAGTACAACCCACTGACATTACAACCCACTGACAGTACAACCCACTGACAGTACAACCCACTGACATTACAACCCACTGACATTACAACCCACTGACAGTACAACCCACTGACATTACAACCCACTGACAGTACAACCCACTGACAGTATAACCCACTGACATTACAAACCATTGTCAATACAACCCACTGACAATACAACCCACTGACATTACAAACCATTGACAATACAACACACTGACATTACAACCCACTTTGAGAACATGTAGGAAGGTATTTTGCCAATATCTATTTAGACATGTTAAAATGATTCGTTTTTCATCCCATCTGACTATCAACTGTAAATTTACAGATTCATTTACAAATACGAGTATGGCCATGTCAGCACACCCCCCAGTAGCTACTACTGTGTCTTTTTGTTGATTAAGTAGTAGGCTACTGTTTCTCCTCCATATCTGTGGGTCGTATGCCACCCTGTGGTCGATGGTGGAATCATATTTTACTGAGAGCAGAAAACAAGCGTGATGAAACTATTCCTACAACGTCTGGAACGCTACAAAACACCAGAAATAAGTGGTGTCTTTCGGTTGGCTGTGTGCACGAATGTGATTTCAGCATTTTGGTACATCGCCTACTTGTGTGTAACCAGACCGACATTGAGAGAACATATTCAATGTGTTTATAATTTTACCGTGTTGCATGATGGCTAAACAGTCGGTCCGTGATATAATATAGTAAAACTAAATGTATTGCTTTTTCTTCACCTTGTCCGCAACTATATTCGTAAACGACATTAAACCCTGTTCAATATGATGTGGTATTATCAGTAGTAGAAGTGGTAACCGTGAGTCAAACACCTTTGTCCTGGAAGGATTTGCTCCTCTACCAACGTGTACAACTCATACTTACCTGGCAAGGGAGACACCGTGATCAAGAAGGCGGTTCACCCAGGGCGAGGCTCAGCCATTGCACTCCGGCTGTGCTGACCCCTGCGAATTTCTCAAATGTGGAAATCTCGATTGCATAATTTATGGTAGTGGGGGACTGCGTTCGCGCTCTCCCCTGATCTTGATGTGAAAAATAAAGAAGGAACAGATATTATCGGGATGCTTTCCACCATTTTTTCCCTTATCAGATGAATGCATAAAGAATTTACGGTCTATTTAAAAGATAAACTAACGTCTCAGAGATACATTTTGTTTCTGATAACCCCAATCTGTTATTGTAACCGGTGATTATGTCTTTCCTGTCCTGATAATGTCAAGGAAAAGGCCTACTTTTTTGTAGACAATCTGGATTGAGCTCTTTTATTTGCTAGATAACTAAGTCATTTATATGACAGTTTGTAAAAACCCACAATAAACAAAATATTGAAGAGGCCTAGTTTAAAATGTGTTTATGTAACTGCAAATTTATTTAGTTTTTTATTTCACATTTAACCAGAGTTGAGAACAAGTTCTCATTTACAACTGCGACCTGGCCAAGATAAAGCGTGGCTGGAATACAACAACACTAAGTTACTGGAATAAACAAAACAGTCAATGAAGTAGAACAAAAGAAAACAAAAAGTCTATGTACAGTGATTGCAAATGAGGTAAGATAAGGGACATAGGGCTTCCATGGTGGAGGTTGCAATATAACAATTGAAACACTGGAATGGTAGATGTGCAGACGATGAATGTGCAAGTAGAGATACGGGGTGCAAAATGGAGCAAGATAAATAAATACAGTATGGGGATGAGGTAGTTTGGGCTGTTTACAGATGGGCAGTACAGGTGAAATCTGAGCTGCAGCTTAAAGCTAGTGGGGATCTGGTCTCAAACAGATAGGAAAGGACCAAAGGAGGAATTGGCTTTGCTGGGCTATAGGACTTCAGGTGATCCCCAGCTCAACCAGACCATGAGAACTCAATTCAAATCCTGTTTGTTAACTCCAAGACCTTTGAAAGACAGGAGGGCATATGAGGGTTGCTGTGGATGCCGGTCAGCTGATGGCTGGCTCCAGGTGGAAGATGGCCAGCCCCTTATTGAAATTCTCAATTATAGTGGATTTATCAGTGTTTCAGGGACATCAGTGCTGTGGGCAGCTGGGAGGAGGTCTTATTCTCCATGGACTTTACAGTGTCCCAGAACTTTTTGAGTTAGTACTACAGGATGCAAATTTCTGTTTGAAAAAGCTAGCCTTGGCTTTCCTAACTGCCTGTGTATATTTGTTCCTAACTTCCCTGAAAAGTTGCATATCATATTCGGCGAATGCAGAACACCAAGGATGTTTTTGTGCTGGTCAAGGCAGACAGGTCTGATCAACCAAGGACTATATCACCCTGGACTCTATTTTTTTTTTGAATGAGGGCATGTTTATTTAAGATGGTGAGGAAGGCACTTTTAAAGAATAACCAGGCATCACCTGATTTTGAGGCAATGTCACCAGGATACAACGAGGATGTGTCCCAGAAATGTTTGACATTAAATCTTACCCCAAATTCTTATTTACAAACCAAAAGACACTGGGCCAAAATTGTCCATCGCACCGCCCTGTGGGACTCCCAATCACGGCCGGAGGTGATGAAACCAGGTAGGCCGTTTGCACTGAGATGCAGTGTGTTAGACCACAGCGCAACTCGGGAGAAAGTTTATTAAAATGACTTGGATAATCACATTAGCTTTGAGCGTGTGACTTTGCAATGTCCAGAATACAGATTTAGAACGTCCCTTTGGTCTGTTTTGATTTCTTGTCGTCGGAAATGGAATCAGGTCCATATCACCGAGGCTCATCGACTTTGTATAGTGTATGCAACACTCATTTTTGTTTTCAAACTTATTTTTGTGTCATCGTAAGTGTGGTTGTATTGTTTTTATAAATTGAAATAATTAAGTGATTTATATGACTTCAGTTTGTAAAGTTTGTATGGACTATACAAAGTTAATGAGCCTAAATAAATGGATTTATTCATATTCTCAGCAGTCAGGTACCAATCCAGTTCACACCCAAGACAGCTGACAGAGGTTTTTTGCCAACATCTATTGAGGCGTATTAAAACGCTTCAATTTTTTATTTGACATTTTTGACATTACAACCCACTGACATTACAACCCACGTTTTAACCAGGTAGGCCCACGTTGAGAACAAGTTCAACCCATTTACAACCCATTGACAGACAACCTGGTTTGACATTACAACCCACTGACATTACAACCCACTGACATTACAACCTGGTTTGACATTACAACCCACTGGAATTTAAACAAAACTGACATTACAACCCACTCAATAAGATTACAAATCAACAACCCACTGACATTACAACCCACGTTTAGAACAACCCATTGACAAACAACCCACTGACATTACAACCCACTGACAGTACAACCCACTGACATTACAACCCACTGACATTACAACCCACTGACAGTACAACCCACTGACATTACAACCCACTGACATTACAACCCACTGACATTAAACCCACTGACATAAACCCACTTTGACATAAACCCACTTTCACATTAAAACCCACTGACATTACAACCCACATTGACATTACAACCCACTTTGACATTACAAACTTTCACATTACAATACATACAACCCACTGACAATACAACCCACTGACAAAACCCACTGAATGGTAGATTTGACATTACAACCCATGAATTACAACCCACTGACATTACAACCCACTTTGACATAGAACCCACTGATACAACCCACTGACATTACAAACTGACATTACAAGATTAAATAAATACAACCCACTGACACTACAACCCACTGACATTACAACCCACTGTGACATTACAACTGACAGCTGACATTACAACCCACGTTTAGATTAAAACCCACGTTTACATTAAAACCCACTGACATTACAACCCATTTTACAACCCACTGACATTACAACCCACTGACATTACAGTCATTGGCCCACTGCAGAGAACTGGAAGGAATTACAACCCACTGACATTAAAGGAGGAATTGGCTTTTACAACCCACTGACATTACAACCCACTGACATTACAACCCACTGACTCACAACCCACTTTGACATGACAACCCAGTTTGATGACATTACAACCCACTGACATTACAATCCATGACATTACAACCCACTGACATTACAACACTGAGCTGAGATTAAACCCACTGAGGCTTTACAACCCACTGACATTACAACCCACTTTGCTGATGTTATAACCCACTGACAGTACAACCCAGTGGGTTACAACCCACTGACATTACAACCCACTTTGATGATGTTACAACCCACTGACAGTACAACCCACTGACATTACAACCCACTGACATTACAACCCACTGACATTACAACCCACTTTGATGATGTTACAACCCACTGAGTACAACCCACTGACATTACAACCCACTGACATTACAACCCACTGACAGTACAATCCACTGACAATACAACCCACTGACATGGCAACCCACTTTGATGATGTTACAACCCACTGACATCAACCCACTGTTTGTTGACAGTATAACCCACTTTGATGACATTTTAACCCATGACATTACAACCCACTGACATTACAACCCACTGACAGTATAACCCACTTTGAGACATTACAACCCACTGACAGACATTACAACCCACTTTGATGATGTTACAACCCACTGACATTACAACCCACTGACATTACAACCCACTGACAGTACAACCCACTGACATTACAACCCACTTTGATGATGTTACAACCCACTGACAGTACAACCCACTGACAATACAACCCACTGACAGTACAACCCACTGACATTACAACCCACTTTGATGATGTTTTCATTACAACACTTTGATGATGTTACAACCCACTGACATTACAACCAGACATTACAACCCAGAGTAGTTTGATGATGTTACAACCCACTGACATTACAACCCACTTTGACATTACAACCCACTTTGATGATGTTACAACCCACTTTGACATACAACCACTGACATACAACCCACTGACATTACAACCCATGACATTTAACCCACTGTTCCCCACTGACAGTACAACCCACTGACATTACAACCCACTGACAGTACAACCCACTGACAGTACAACCCACTGACATTACAACCCACTGACATTACAACCCACTGACAGTACAACCCACTGACATTACAACCCACTGACATTACAACCCACTGACATTACAACCCACTTTGATGATGTTACAACCCACTGACAGTACAACCCACTGACATTACAACCCACTGACATTACAACCCACTGACAGTACAATCCACTGACAATACAACCCACTGACATTACAACCCACTTTGATGATGTTACAACCCACTGACAGTACAACCCACTGACATTACAACCCACTGACAGTATAACCCACTTTGACAATTACAACCCACTGACACAACCCACTACAACAACCACTGACAGTACAACCCACTTTGACATTACAACCCACTGACATTACAACCCACTGACAGTACAAACCCACTGACATTACAACCCACTGACAGTACAACCCACTGACAGTACAACCCACTGACATTACAACCCACTGACAGTACAACCCACTGACAGTACAACCCACTGACAATACAACCCACTGACAATACAACCCACTGACATTACAACCCACTGATGATGTTACAACCCACTGACATTACAACCCACTGACATTACAACCCACTGACGGTACAACCCACTTTGATGATGTTACAACCCACTGACATTACAACCCACTGACAATACAACCCACTGATGATGTTACAACCCACTGACATTACAACCCACTGACAATACAACCCACTGACAATACAACCCACTGACAATACAACCCACTGACAATACAACCCACTGACAGTACAACCCACTGACATTACAACCCACTGACAGTACAACCCACTGACATTACAAACCATTGTCACAACCCACTGACAATACAACCCACTGACAACAAACCACTTTACAACCCACTTTGAGAACATGTAGGAAGGTATTTTGCCAATATCTATTTAGACATGTTAAAATGATTCAATTTTCATCCCATCTGACTATCAACTGTAAATTTACAAATACAAATACGAGTATGGCCATGTCAGCACACCCCCCAGTAGCTACTACTGTGTCTTTTTGTTGATTAAGTAGTAGGCTACTGTTTCTCCTCCATATCTGTGGGTCGTATGCCACCCTGTGGTCGATGGTGGAATCATATTTTACTGAGAGCAGAAAACAAGCGTGATGAAACTATTCCTACAACGTCTGGAACGCTACAAAACACCAGAAATAAGTGGTGTCTTTCGGTTGGCTGTGTGCACGAATGTGATTTCAGCATTTTGGTACATCGCCTACTTGTGTGTAACCAGACCGACATTGAGAGAACATATTCAATGTGTTTATAATTTTACCGTGTTGCATGATGGGAAGAGTGTCAGGTCCGTGAAATAATACAGTAAAACAAAATGTATTGCTTTTCCGTCGCCTTGTCCGCAACTGTAGTCGTAAACATCATTAAACCCTGTTCAATATGATGTGGTATTATCAGTAGTAGAAGTGGTAACCGTGAGTCAAACACCTTTGTCCTGGAAGGATTTGCTCCTCTACCAACGTGTACAACTCATACTTACCTGGCAAGGGAGACACCGTGATCAAGAAGGCGGTTCACCCAGGGCGAGGCTCAGCCATTGCACTCCGGCTGTGCTGACCCCTGCGAATTTCTCAAATGTGGAAATCTCGATTGCATAATTTATGGTAGTGGGGGACTGCGTTCGCGCTCTCCCCTGATCTTGATGTAAAAAGTAATCTTAATTTGATATGTCCTTGATGGTCGTAGCAGTGTTGACTCTTGAGTTGTGTTGAGATTCTGTACCATCACTCATTCATATATCCTTATGTACATGTTCCTTATCCCCTTACACTGTGTATAAAACAGTAGTTTTGGAATTGTTAGTTAGATTACTTGTTGGTTATCACTGCATTGTCGGAACTAGAAGCACAAGCATTTCGCTACACTCGCATTTAACATCTGCTAACCATGTGTATGTGACAAATAAAATGTGATTTGATTTGATTTGATTCATATATCAGGAGATTTATCTAAGTTTTGCTTTTCTTCCACGCTTTTAAAATGTCGAATCTATTTAAAAAACAATTTTATTTAGTCCTGGTGGTGTGTAATCTCAATCTTATTGGTGTGTAATCTCAGTCCTAGTGGTGTGTAGTCCTTGTGGTCTGTAGTCTCAGTCCCAGTGGTGTGTAGTCCCAGCACATTTAGATGTAAAAAGTGCATTCCTCTTTGCCCAAAGACAGACCCCAGATCTGCACTCTCTAGTTCCTCTGTCCTCTTGTCTGTCTCGACTTGGCATCAAGTGTAGCAGTTCACTCCCTGTGTTCTCCTCTTCACCAATCAATAACTAATTAGTGACCTTAATTTGACAATCAAGTGCAAGGAAGGAGCGAAAACCCGCACACACTCGGCACTCAGTGAAATTAGCTTGACGATGATCAAGTTCTAAATCTGTCCAATTTTTTAACCCCAGGATTTTTATTTAGAATTTTGGGGTAATTTAACCAGGAAGTCAGAGGTCTTTTCTCAATTTGATTTGCTCAACTCCTACATTATCTGGCCTCCTTTTGAATAATCGTGGAGAGGCGGTGAGGGGAGGAAACAAAATGAGCTTGTATGAAATGAGACTCCTCCTCCACTCGCGCTTCATCAGGCAGATGACGTCTACAAGCGGTGGATCCCGAAATAAATGCATAAAGTGCAAGGTGGCAGGGTAGCCTAGTGGTTAGAGTGTAGAGGAGGTAGGGTAGCCTAGTGGTTAGAGTGTAGAGGCGGCAGGTAGCCTAGTGGTTAGAGTGTAGAGGTGGCAGGGTAGCCTAGTGGTTAGAGTGTAGAGGTGGCAGGGTAGCCTAGTGGTTAGAGTGTAGAGGTGGCAGGTAGCCTAGTGGTTAGAGTGTAGAGGTGGCAGGGTAGCCTAGTGGTTAGAGTGTAGAGGTGGCAGGGCAGCCTAGTGGTTAGAGTGTAGAGCAGGTAGGGTAGCCTAGTGGTTAGAGTGTAGAGGTGGCAGGGTAGCCTAGTGGTTAGAGTGTAGAGGAGGTAGGGTAGACTAGTGGTTAGAGTGTAGAGGAGGCAGAGTAGCCTAGCGGTTAGAGTGTAGAGGAGGCAGGGTAGCCTAGTGGTTAGAGCGTAGAGGCAGCAGGGTAGCCTAGTGGTTAGAGTGTAGAGGAGGCAGGGTAGCCTAGTGGTTAGAGTGTAGAGGTGGCAGGGTAGCCCAGTGGTTAGAGTGTTGGACTAGTAACCAGAAGGTTGCAAGTTCAAATCCCTGAGCTGATGAGGTACAAATCTGTCCTTCTGCCCCATCATTGAAAATAATAATTTGTTCTTATCTGACTTGCCTAGTAAAAATAAAAGTATTTTAAAAAATAATTTATTTGATTTTATTTTCTAGATAAAACTATAAGTTGTTTTTACATGTCTGTATGCTTTTCTCCTCAGACAAAACAACAGCTGATTAAAAGGGTGTGTGGAGGAGATATCAAAACTCTTCTGTGAAGGACTCAGATAGGACACACATGACTTTCCTCAGTGAAAGGTGACTATCGAGGAGGGGAGGATAAGTCTTCCGTTCGACCTACTAATGAACTGACAACTCCTCAACCACTTATCGGTTTCCGGGTCACGGAGGAGAGAGGACGGAAGAGAGAGGACTGAGGAGAGAGGGCGGAGGAGAGGGGACTGAGGAGAGAGGGCGGAGGAGAGAGGGCGGAGGAGAGAGGACGGAGGAGAGAGGGCGGAGGAGAGAGGACTGAGGAGAGAGGACGGAGGAGAGAGGACTGAGGAGAGAGGGCGGAGGAGAGAGGACGGAGGAGAGAGGACTGAAGAGAGAAGACTGAGGAGAGAGGACGGAGGAGAGAGGACGGAAGAGAGAGGACTGAGGAGAGAGGGGGGAGGATAGAGGACGGAGGAGAGAGGATGGAGGAGAGAGGACTGAAGAGAGAGGACGGAGGAGAGAGGACGGAGGAGAGAGGACTGAGGAGAGAGGGCGGAGGATAGAGGACGGAGGAGAGAGGGCGGAGGAGAGGACTGAGGAGAGAGGGCGGAGGAGAGAGGACTGAGGAGAGAGGGCGGAGGATAGAGGACGGAGGAGAGAGGACTGAAGAGAGAGGACTGAGGAGAGAGGACGGAGGAGAGAGGACGGAAGAGAGAGGACTGAGGAGAGAGGGCGGAGGATAGAAGACGGAGGAGAGAGGATGGAGGAGAGAGGACTGAAGAGAGAGGACGGAGGAGAGAGGACGGAGGAGAGAGGACGGAGGAGAGAGGACGGAGGAGAGAGGACGGAGGAGAGAGGACGGAAGAGAGAGGGCGGAGGAGAGAGGACGGAAGAGAGGACGGAGGAGAGAGGACGGAGGAGAGAGGACGGAGGAGAGAGGGCGGAGGAGAGAGGACGGAAGAGAGGACGGAGGAGAGAGGACGGAGGAGAGAGGACGGAGGAGAGAGGACTGAAGAGAGAGGACTGAGGAGAGAGGACGGAGGAGAGAGGACGGAAGAGAGAGGGCGGAGGAGAGAGGACGGAAGAGAGGACGGAGGAGAGAGGACGGAGGAGAGAGGACGGAGGAGAGAGGACTGAAGAGAGAGGACTGAGGAGAGAGGACGGAGGAGAGAGGACGGAGGAGAGAGGGCGGAGGATAGAGGACGGAGGAGAGAGGACGGAGGAGAGAGGACGGAGGACGGACTTTTTTCCCCAAATGAGAAAAGACCATAGAGAGAGGAAGAAGTATCTTCAATCAGATCCATGTCAAGTTAAAATGATTTTTTTTAAATCAAAAAAGAAGTTTCCACAGTTTATTAATCAACATGATACAGAACATTAATGAAATATGAGAGAAGATTGAAGTTATAATTTAGCCTGAACATGACAAGGCTTATTATAGCAATGACAGCATAGAGATACGACACCATACATTTATATTGCGCAATGATTCACTATAGGTCATATTACATAAACCTGTGTTACTTCACAAGGTGGTGTAGACCTACAGGCCAGGTATGCCTATGTAGAAGACATGAATCAGGCTCATGGTCTGAGTTATGAGTTAGCCCTGCCCAAATAAGGACATTTCCTCTTGGGTCTCATTGGTGAAGACGTTGGTTTTCTCCCGTGGGAGAATCGGGGGTTCACGACTAAGCCTGACATCTATAAAGGCCTATCTCACCCCAACCAATATGTACCATTGACCAATGTCCTTATTTGGGCAGGGCTACCTCATAACCAAACCATGATCCTGATTCATGTCTTCTACAAAGGCACACCTGGCCTCAGTTTTCAACATCTACTTTAATCTCATGATATTTTACTAGAGGGTGAAACAGAGCACATCAGTGAGACTCCAGGCTAACTTGACCAATACAGTACTAGAGGGTGAAACAGTGCACATCAGTGAGACTCCAGGCTAACTTGACCAATACAGTACTAGAGGGTGAAACAGTGCACATCAGTGAGACTCCAGGCTAACTTGACCAATACAGTACTAGAGGGTGAAACAGTGCACATCCGCAGGCCTCCAGGCTAACTTGACCAATCCAGTACTAGATGGTGAAATAGAGCACATCCGTAGGACTCCATATTGTCTGGAACAACAACAGCAGAATAGCAGTGAAATGTGTGAGAGGATTTGATACTGCATCTAGGAAACAGGGTGTAGTAACATCATAAATCCAGCAGGTGGTGTGAGTGAGCCAGCATACCATCCCGTTCAGACAAGGCTCTCACAGTACCTTCAAGTTAGTTCTGCATGACAAAACACTCGTACCTGATCTATCTACACAACACATTTCTATACCTGAACATGTAAAGTTGACATTTTTAACGTTGCACCCACCTGAACAGACCCTCTTTCAGATGTATTTCACCCGCTAGCTACAGATGTATTTCACCAGCTAGCTACAGATGTATTTCACCCACTAGCTACAGATGTATTTCACCCGCTAGCTACAGATGTATTTCACCCACTAGCTACAGATGTATTTCACCCACTAGCTACAGATGTATTTCACCCGCCAGCTACAGATGTATTTCACCCGCTAGCTACAGATGTATTTCGCCCGCTAGCTACAGATGTATTTCACCAGCTAGCTACAGATGTATTTCACCCACTAGCTACAGATGTATTTCACCCGCCAGCTACAGATGTATTTCACCCGCTAGCTACAGATGTATTTCACCCGCTAGCTACAGATGTATTTCACCCGCTAGCTACAGATGTATTTCACCCGCTAGCTACAGATGTATTTCACCCGCTAGCTACAGATGTATTTCACCCGCTAGCTACAGATGTATTTCACCGCTAGCTACAGATGTATTTCACCCGCTAGCTACAGATGTATTTCACCCGCTAGCTACAGATGTATTTCACCCGCTAGCTACAGATGTATTTCACCCGCTAGCTACAGATGTATTTCACCCGCTAGCTACAGATGTATTTCACCCGCTAGCTACAGATGTATTTCACCCGCTAGCTACAGATGTATTTCACCCGCTAGCTACAGATGTATTTCACCGCTAGCTAAAGACAGAGGATAAGCTTTCATTTCCAATCCCTAAACTTAACCATTAGATCAGAGGTGTCAAACTCATTTTGTCCCGAGAGGCGCCATCGGTCGTCAACGAGGTCCGGAGGACCGCACTCAAAAGTGGTTATATTTCCTTGCCGTCAAAATTTGCACTAAATAGACCTCCATTCATAGTTTTTGGAATGTGCATTGCTCCCTGACTATCTAGTGATTATTAGCAATCATGAAATGCATGAATATAGGTACATTATCCTTTCTACACAGCACCGCCAGGTAGTGACTGAGGAGACTAGCACCACCAGGAATTGACTGAGGAGACTAGCACCGCCAGGTAGTGACTGAGAAGACTAGCACCACCAGGTAGTGACTGAGGAGACTAGCACTGCCAGGTAGTAACTGAGGAGACTAGCACCACCAGGTATTGACTGAGGAGACTAGCACCGCCAGGTAGTGACTGAGGAGACTAGCACCACCAGGTAGTGATTGTCAGGAGTCTTTAATATAGAGACTAGCACCACCAGGTAGTGACGGTGAGGATTCTGTAATATAGAGACTAGCACCACCAGGTAGTGACGGTGAGGAGTCTGTAATATAGAGACTAGCACCACCAGGTAGTGACGGTGAGGAGTCTGTAATATAGAGACTAGCACCACCAGGTAGTGACGGTGAAGAGGCTGTAATATAGAGACTAGCACCCCCAGGTAGTGACGGTGAGGAGTCTGTAATATAGAGACTAGCACCACCAGATAGTGATTGTGAGGCCTTTCCCTGTAATATAGAGACTAGCACCACCAGGTAGTGACGGTGAGGAGTCTGTAATATAGAGACTAACACTCCCAGGTAGTGACGGTGAGGAGTCTGTAATATAGAGACTAGCACCACCAGGTAGTGACTGTCAGGAGTATGTAATATAGAGACTAGCACCACCAGGTAGTGACTGTCAGGAGTCTTTAATATAGAGACTAGAACCACCAGGTAGTGACGGTGAGGAGTCTGTAATATAGAGACTAGCACCACCAGGAAGTGACTGTGAGGAGTCTGTAATATAGAGACTAGCACCACCAGGTAGTGACGGTGAGGAGTCTGTAATATAGAGACTAGCACCACCAGGTAGTGACGGTGAGGAGTCTGTAATATAGAGACTAGCACCACCAGATAGTGACGGTGAGGAGTCTGTAATATAGAGACTAGCACCACCAGGTAGTGACGGTGAGGAGTCTGTAATATAGAGACTAGCACCACCAGGTAGTGATTGTGAGGCCTTTCCCTGTAATATAGAGACTAGCACCACCAGGTAGTGACGGTGAGGAGTCTGTAATATAGAGACTAGCACCACCAGGTAGTGACGGTGAGGAGTCTGTAATATAGAGACTAGCACCACCAGGTAGTGACGGTGAGGAGTCTGTAATATAGAGACTAGAACCACCAGGTAGTGACGGTGAGGAGTCTGTAATATAGAGACTAGCACCACCAGGTAGTGATTGTGAGGATTCTGTAATATAGAGACTAGCACCACCAGGTAGTGACGGTGAGGAGTCTGTAATATAGAGACTAGCACCACCAGGTAGTGACGGTGAGGAGTCTGTAATATAGAGACTAGCACCACCAGGTAGTGACTGTGAGGAGTCTGTAATATAGAGACTAGCACCACCAGGTAGTGACGGTGAGGAGTCTGTAATATAGAGACTAGCACCACCAGGTAGTGACTGTGAGGAGTCTGTAATATAGAGACTAGCACCACCAGGTAGTGACTGTCAGGAGTCTGTAATATAGAGACTAGCACCCCCAGGTAGTGATTGTGAGGCCTTTCCCTGTAATATAGAGACTAGCACCACCAGGTAGTGACGGTGAGGAGTCTGTAATATAGAGACTAGCACCACCAGGTAGTGATTGTGAGGCCTTTCCCTGTAATATAGAGACTAGCACCACCAGGTAGTGACTGTGAGGAGTCTGTAATATAGAGACTAGCACCACCAGGTAGTGACGGTGAGGAGTCTGTAATATAGAGACTAGCACCACCAGGTAGTGACGGTGAGGAGTCTGTAATATAGAGACTAGCACCACCAGGTAGTGACTGTCAGGAGTCTGTAATATAGAGACTAGCACCACCAGGTAGTGACGGTGAGGAGTCTGTAATATAGAAACTAGCACCACCAGGTAGTGACGGTGAGGAGTCTGTAATATAGAGACTAGCACCACCAGGTAGTGATTGTGAGGCCTTTCCCTGTAATATAGAGACTAGCACCACCAGGTATTGATTGTGAGGCCTTTCCCTGTAATATAGAGACTAGAACCACCAGGTAGTGACTGTGAGGAGTCTGTAATATAGAGACTAGCACCACCAGGTAGTGATTGTGAGGCCTTTCCCTGTAATATAGAGACTAGCACCACCAGGTAGTGACGGTGAGGAGTCTGTAATATAGAGACTAGCACCACCAGGTAGTGACGGTGAGGATTCTGTAATATAGAGACTAGCACCACCAGGTAGTGACTGTCAGGAGTATGTAATATAGAGACTAGCACCCCCAGGTAGTGACGGTGAGGAGTCTGTAATATAGAGACTAGCACCACCAGGTAGTGATTGTGAGGCCTTTCCCTGTAATATAGAGACTAGCACCACCAGGTAGTGACGGTGAGGAGTCTGTAATATAGAGACTAGCACCACCAGGTATTGATTGTGAGGCCTTTCCCTGTAATATAGAGACTAGAACCACCAGGTAGTGACTGTGAGGAGTCTGTAATATAGAGACTAGCACCACCAGGTAGTGATTGTGAGGCCTTTCCCTGTAATATAGAGACTAGCACCACCAGGTAGTGACGGTGAGGAGTCTGTAATATAGAGACTAGCACCCCCAGGTAGTGACGGTGAGGAGTCTGTAATATAGAGACTAGCACCCCCAGGTAGTGACGGTGAGGAGTCTGTAATATAGAGACTAGCACCCCCAGGTAGTGACGGTGAGGAGTCTGTAATATAGAGACTAGCACCACCAGGTAGTGACGGTGAGGAGTCTGTAATATAGAGACTAGCACCCCCAGGTAGTGACGGTGAGGAGTCTGTAATATAGAGACTAGCACCACCAGGTAGTGACGGTGAGGAGTCTGTAATATAGAGACTAGCACCACCAGGTATTGATTGTGAGGCCTTTCCCTGTAATATAGAGACTAGCACCACCAGGTAGTGACGGTGAGGAGTCTGTAATATAGAGACTAGCACCACCAGGTAGTGATTGTGAGGCCTTTCCCTGTAATATAGAGACTAGCACCACCAGGTAGTGATTGTGAGGCCTTTCCCTGTAATGTCCCGCGATAAGGCCTCTAATAACTGATTATTAGGATTTATTGATTAGATTGTCTTATTACTTAATGGTGATACTTTGACTGTCAGGATAAAACTCTTTGCTGACTGTCATCACTATGGTGTGACTGGGGGAAGCCACAACCTCTGTCTTAGGTCAAACTATGGTGTGACTGGGGGAAGCCACAACCTCTGTCTTAGGTCAAACTATGGTGTGACTGGGGGAAGCCACAACCTCTGTCTTAGGTCAAACTATGGTGTGACTGGGGGAAGCCACAACCTCTGTCTTAGGTCAAACTATGGTGTGACTGCGGGAAGCCACAACCTCTGTCTTAGGTCAAACTATGGTGTGACCGAGGGAAGCCACAACCTCTGTCTTAGGTCAAACTATGGTGTGACTGTGGGAAGCCACAACCTCTGTCTTAGGTCAAACTATGGTGTGACTGGGGGAAGCCACAACCTCTGTCTTAGGTCAAACTATGGTGTGACTGGGGGAAGCCACAACCTCTGTCTTAGGTCAAACTATGGTGTGACTGGGGGAAGCCACAACCTCTGTCTTAGGTCAAACTATGGTGTGACTGGGGGAAGCCACAACCTCTGTCTTAGGTCAAACTATGGTGTGACTGGGGGAAGCCACAACCTCTGTCTTAGGTCAAACTATGGTGTGACCGAGGGAAGCCACAACCTCTGTCTTAGGTCAAACTATGGTGTGACTGGGGGAAGCCACAACCTCTGTCTTAGGTCAAACTATGGTGTGACTGGGGGAAGCCACAACCTCTGTCTTAGGTCAAACTATGGTGTGACTGGGGAAGCCACAACCTCTGTCTTAGGTCAAACTATGGTGTGACTGGGGGAAGCCACAACCTCTGTCTTAGGTCAAACTATGGTGTGACTGGGGAAGCCACAACCTCTGTCTTAGGTCAAACTATGGTGTGACTGGGGGAAGCCACAACCTCTGTCTTAGGTCAAACTATGGTGTGACTGGGGGAAGCCACAACCTCTGTCTTAGGTCAAACTATGGTGTGACTGCGGGAAGCCACAACCTCTGTCTTAGGTCAAACTATGGTGTGACTGGGGGAAGCCACAACCTCTGTCTTAGGTCAAACTATGGTGTGACTGGGGGATGCCACAACCTCTGTCTTAGGTCAAACTATGGTGTGACTGCGGGAAGCCACAACCTCTGTCTTAGGTCAAACTATGGTGTGACTGGGGGATGCCACAACCTCTGTCTTAGGTCAAACTATGGTGTGACTGGGGGATGCCACAACCTCTGTCTTAGGTCAAACTATGGTGTGACTGGGGAAGCCACAACCTCTGTCTTAGGTCAAACTATGGTGTGACTGGGGAAGCCACAACCTCTGTCTTAAGTCAAACTATGGTGTGACTGGGGGAAGCCACAACCTCTGTCTTAGGTCAAACTATGGTGTGACTGGGGGAAGCCACAACCTCTGTCTTAGGTCAAACTATGGTGTGACTGGGGGAAGCCACAACCTCTGTCTTAGGTCAAACTATGGTGTGACTGGGGAAAGCCACAACCTCTGTCTTAGGTCAAACTATGGTGTGACTGGGGAAAGCCACAACCTCTGTCTTAGGTCAAACTATGGTGTGACTGGGGGATGCCACAACCTCTGTCTTAGGTCAAACTATGGTGTGACTGGGGAAAGGCACAACCTCTGTCTTAGGTCAAACTATGGTGTGACTGGGGGAAGCCACAACCTCTGTCTTAGGTCAAACTATGGTGTGACTGGGGGATGCCACAACCTCCGTCTTAGGTCAAACTATGGTGTGACTGGGGGAAGCCACAACCTCTGTCTTAGGTCAAACTATGGTGTGACTGGGGGATGCCACAACCTCTGTCTTAGGTCAAACTATGGTGTGACTGGGGGATGCCACAACCTCTGTCTTAGGTCAAACTATGGTGTGACTGGGGGAAGCCACAACCTCTGTCTTAGGTCAAACTATGGTGTGACTGGAGGAAGCCATAACCTCTGTCTTAGGTCAAACTATGGTGTGACTGGGGGAAGCCACAACCTCTGTCTTAGGTCAAACTATGGTGTGACTGGGGGAAGCCACAACCTCTGTCTTAGGTCAAACTATGGT